>NW_023505793.1:0-5763 GCF_004664715.2 Peromyscus leucopus | reverse complement strand
CCCCCTTCCCCCATCGGTTTTCTCTGTATAGACTTGGCTGTCCTGGAACTCACTCTGTAGACCATGCTGGCCTCAAACTCCCACATTACTGGGCTTAAAGGTCTGTGCCACCACCGCCGCCCAGTTCAGTGCAGTCTTTATTGCAGTTTCATTCAAAGTTAGAAGTCAGATGGTGTCACTGTGTACTGTTTATTCAGTCATGTGTTGATTAATTTTTCATTCATGATGGTTTTTCCTTATGCTATTTCTGTAGTTTGTAGCATAAATTGTTAGACTTTCATTGAACTTTGCTGTATCTATAGCTCAAATTCTGTATTGTCGTAATAGAATATTGACATAATAGACAAGATGATAGCAAATCACATGGTTGATTTCTACTCAAGGTTAGTCTAGCTCCCTGCTAAGGAAGTCCATCATCCATCAGACACAATTCCCAGTGGTATCCCCACCTCTCCAAGGTTAAATGTGCACTGTTACACCCTTTCCTTAAAAGGACTCTTTAATTAGGTTTGCATGTGTATAGAAGGAGATGGTGTCTATGGCCTAGGCATGTAGGCCCCATGCAACTAGGGAACAGAGGAAAGAATTCCATGACCCCAATCAGAGTTTGCTTCTTTTTGTTCTAGAGCTTTTTTTTTTTTTTTTTTTTTTTTTTTTTTTTTTTTTTTTTTTTTTGGTTTTTCGAGACAGGGTTTCTCTGTGTAGCTTTGCGCCTTTCCTGGAGCTCACTTGGTAGCCCAGGCTGTGTTCTAGAGCTTTTAAGTGTGCTGTTAAGTGACTAATGTGAGACTTTTCCAAATTCCTTATGTAGGCACTTAGTGCTGTAAACTTTCCTCTTAGCACTGCTTTCATAGTGTTCCATAAGTCTGGTTATGCTTTGCATTCATTGTCATTGAATTCTAGGAAGTCTTTAATGTCTTTCTTGATTTCTTCCTTGACCCAGTGGTGATTGAGTTGAGTGTTGTTCAGTTTCCACCAGTTTGTAGGCTTTCTGTAATATGTGAGGTTGTTGAATTCTGCCTATAGGCCATAGTGAACCTGTAAGATTCAGAGGTTGAGATACCAATTTTTTTTGTGTGTGTTAGATTTGCTTTGTTACTGAGTATGTGGTCAATTTTAGAGAAGGTTCCATGTGGTGCTGAGAGGAAGGCATATTCTTTTTTGTTAGGGTGAAATGTTCTGTAGATGTCTATTAAGTCCATTTGAGTCATAACATCTGTTAGGCCCCTTATTTCTCTGTTAACTTTCAGTCTGGCAGATGTGTCCATTGCTGAGAGTGGATATTAAAGTCTCCCATGATTAGTGTGTGTGGTCTGATGTGTGATGTAAGATTTAGTAATGTTTCTTTTACAAATGTGGATGCCCTTGTATTGGGAGCATAAATGTTCAGAATTGAGACATCCTCTTCATGGATTTTCTCTGTGATGAATATGAAATGTCCTTCTCCATCTCTCTTGATTAATTTTAGTTTGAAGTCTGTTTTGTTAAGTATTAGGATAGCTACACCAGCTCTTTTTCTTAGGTCCATTTGACTGGAAAATATTTTCCCAACCCTTTACTCTGAGGTAATATCTGTCTTTGAAGTTGAGGTGTGTTTCTTGTATGCGGCGGAAGAATGGAATCTGTTTTTGTACCGATTCTGTTAGCTTGTGCCTTTTTATAGGTGAATTGAGTCCATTGATATTAAGAGATGTTAATGACCAGTGATTTTTAAGTCCTGTTATTTTTTTTTTTTTTTGGTAGTATGTGTGTTCCTCTTTGGAATTTGCTGGTGTGAGGCTATTTATTGCCTGTGTTTTCACAGGTGCAGCTAACTTCCTTGGCTTGAAGTTTTCCTTCTAGTACTTTCTGTAGGGCTGGATTTGTGGATACATATTGTTTAAATCTGGTTTTGCCATGGAATATCTTATTATCTCCATCTGTGGTGATTGAAAGTTTTGCCGGGGAGAGTGTTCTGGGCTGGCATCCATGGTATCTTAGTGTCTGCAAAATGTCTGTCCAGGACCTTCTGGATTTCAGAGTCTGTATGCACACTGATGTTTTCAATCTATGTGTAAAGCTGTGGCTACTAATTGAGAGATATTTGGCTGTGAAAGCCAGGCCATTGTATGTCCCCATTGTTGGGGGAACCCAAATCATGTGACCAGTTCCTGGAGGAGCTTTTTAAGCTACTACCTGAGTTGTTTTAGTCTGGTTAGGGAACAGTTTTACCAACCTGGAAGGGGTATCTATCAAAACTAGCAAGTACTGTTATCCTCCCTAGGCAGGGCGGAACTTGGTGAAATTATTTTCTCCAGAGATCTTAGGAGATTTTGCTTTGTCATTTGGATGCTTTTCTGGGTAAGGGCTCTGTTTTGGATTCACTAGAGGACAAACCTGACATCTCACTAAGAGACATCCCTTGCTAGCCTGTCCAATCTAGGTATAATATACTTTGGTCTGATTCAACTCAGAAAGTTTTGTGAACCCCAGATGAGCAGGCCAGTTAAGGTTAGTTACCAACAGTCCAGTCAGTTGTTTGGGGGAGAATGATCCTTCCCTCCATCATCCTGTGGTTTCAAACTGTCCATGTTTTTACCATGAAGTCTCAGGCAGTGGGGGGACATGGTATGTCATCAGAATACCATGCAGCCCTCCTGGTTTTAGTCAGATTATTAGCAAGCCCCACTGGTTCCAGAATATCAATAGGCCCCACTGGTTTTAGGCAGAATATCAATAGGCCCCTCTGGTTTGGTGGGCAGTAATTTGCAGGGAAAGCCAAATAGCCTCTTGGAGAGCAAAGATATTTTAATGTGTCCCCCTCCCCCACCCCATGATGAGAAGCCCTCTTTCTCTGTAGATCATTCTGTCTACATGCCCACCAGTTCCAGGAACACTGATATCCAGAAGCATCAATATCCAGCTGCACTTAGGAACTCCAGAACCTGTTTCTTAGTCCTTGGAGTTGGAATGTGAAGGATGGCAGCAATCCTATTCTGAGACAGGTAACTTTTGTCTCCCTTCAGCTGGTAGCCAAGATAGTAGGTTTCTACAAAGTTGGGTTTTCTTAGCCAACAGTTTGTAGCCAAAGGTCTGTAAACCTCCCAGGGTCCTTTTACAATTTGTTTTCTCAGAACACCTCTGAGTCCAATTTTTATTGTTCTACCCCCAACCCTACACCTATCTATTCATAACTCTGGGAAAAAATGAAACATTTAGGAGAGGAGCATTGTTTTCTTATAATTACTTTCTGCTGTTTAGGGAGTGACAGTATCTCTGTGGGGTCCAATAAGAAGACTTATATTGTTATATCTCAATATGGCTAGCCATAGAGTCTGCAGCTATTTCAGAAATGGATAAGATTGCCTGAGATTCTGGCTAGAAGTGTATTATGATAGACCATCTCATTTTAGGACTGTCCTGAAGAGTTATCAGTTCAAAGTTGCTCATTGAGTAATATGCTTAGGTACCATGACATCCTTCTGGACTGGGTAGAGTTGTTGTTGTGGGACCCCATCTTCTTTATGGAGACTTCAGTGATTGCTATTGGAGAAGACTTATTTTTTTACTGTGGAAACTTTAACATTAATATCAAAATGGAAAATTTGGATTTAAAGATGGCATGACATGTAAGAAAGAATTCTGATAAATCAAGAATAAACATGGAGAGAAATAGACTCTTGGTGACATTTGTCCCTTTTTATTTGTTTTCTTCTGTCCCACATCAGGCAGCTCTTTTGATGTGAGACAGAATCTCTTAATTTTTTTTTTAGCAATATGCTTGGGTTTAGAGAAGGAGGGAGCCAAATTCCAACTCCAAAGCAAACTTGATATATAATTGAATTGGAACCATAACTCTTCTAGAGTTAAAGAGATATAGATGTTAGGCAGTCAGATATCATCCTGTGTAGATTGGTACCAACAGATTCTTTCTGCTGTAGATTTCTCGATATCCAAGGCCTTATGATTTCTGGATGATGGGTATTTCTATTACCCTGTAAAGACAAAAACAGAACCGTACCCCAACCCTTGTTATGTTTTTGTCTTGTTTTGTTTTTACAACTTGTAGAGATGTCATCTCTGTGGTTGAGCTTTTATTTATCTTTATCAAGGAGTTTCTCCTGTTTGAATCAAATTTTTATTGATTTTGTTGGTATCCAGAGCTTTTTTTTCCTCCCACAGAAACAAAAGCAAAACCCCTTCTCCAACATAGGATGTATCCTGGTTTCCATTCTGAGGTCAACACATCTTTGAAATAAACTGGTTGATTTAGCTCAGAAGTTTTGTCTGTTGTCCAATGTCTCTCCATAGCTATTGTTCCTTTCTCATCAGCACTGAGAAAATTTAAGGTTAATAAAGCATTATGTTATGCAATCTATTTCTAGGCGTCATTTTTACCTGTTGTTTATTTACCATACCCTTTAAAGTTTGATCAGATCTTTCTATGACTGCTTGGTCTATGGAATTGTGTGGTATACCTGTAACACGCTTTATGTTATAATAAGCAAAAAACTGTCTTATTTTATTTGAGGCATATGCTGGAGCATTGTCAGTGTTAATTGTACTGGTATCCCATGATGGCCATAAGTTCTAAAAAGTGTGTAATCACAGAATCAGCCTTTTCAGAACTCATAGGAGTTACCCACTGCAATCCTGAATGAGTGTCAATGGTATGATGTACATACTTTAATCTTCCAAGTTCTGCGAAATGACACACATCCATCTGCCAAATTTTATTTCTTTGTATATCTTTAGGATTCCTTCTTGTGGGTGATAGAGTTTGGTTACAGAAGGAACAAGTAGGACATTTTCTTACAATTTTCTTGGCTTGTTGTCAAGTGATGGAGAAATCCTTCTTTAAAACCGTGGTTGGGTGTGTGTGAGATGGGTGGTTTCTTTATGAGATTCTGAGGCATGGCAAAGAAACACGTAAAGATCCATGGAATCAGGAAAGGAAAAAAAACGAGCATGGCCGACTATGTCGTTTCACAGACAAAGCCACTTGGTGTCGTCTCTCCCTCATGAAGCCGCACCAGAAGAGATGCTCCCCGAGTTCTCAGTCACTAGAAAGGGCCGTCGGGACGACAGTCCTACACTGGCCTGCCTCAGAAGTATGGCTGCTCATCCTGACAGTGTGTCGTAAAGGAAAATGGAGGACATCTCCCACACTGCCCATTCACTGCTCGCAATGTCAGAAGCTCAGAGAGCCATGAAGGCAGGAAACAATCTCACCTTGGATGGCTCCAATGTCTAATGTGTCCCTTTTAGATAGTCTTTGTCAGTTATTTCAATTGGACTTACAGTCAACGAGAAGTGAAGAGCTCCCAATTAAACAAATCATTTGTAAAATCAGACCGTTTACCAAGCTACATTTAGAAAACAATGATAACGGGTGAAATCAAAACACAGATGCTGTTTTAATTTTTAAAAATCATCCAGGCTGAGAAAGTAAATCAATTTGCTGCCACTCTGCTTCCTTCTGTAGCATCATTTCCCCTGACGACTGTCTATGACAGTCTCCAGAGTAAGCTATCCAAGTGTGCAGGAAAGGGAAGAAAACACGTGCTAAAAGTTTCCTACACTTAATTTCTTTCTCCCTGGCCCCCAGTGCCCTATTCATCGCCTGTAAGGCCACCCACTTTCCAGGTTACTGTACTAAACTGCGGAAGAAACAGAATCCCACAAAAAATGCATCCCTGATCTTGAGTCATCTTGAAGACTTTTCTTTACATCACTACAGTACCTCAAGGTACACAGGAATGAATTAAAAGCAGACATATTCAT
>NW_023505792.1:0-7016 GCF_004664715.2 Peromyscus leucopus | reverse complement strand
ATAGTATAAGAAGTTGGCATGGACAGCATTCTGAAATTCTCCACACTTGTTTTGCAATGTTTCTACGTTATTTCAAAATAAGAAGTAATGTTACTGTAGTCTCACAAGCAAGATATCAGCTGGCACAAGGCAAAGTTGTGAGCAGTGAGGCTGTGTGGTTCCTTTTTCACATTTACCTTTTAAATTGTGTGTGTGTGTGTGTGTGTGTGTGTGTGTGTGTGTATGTGTGTGTGTACATGAGTCCAGGAGCAGTGAGGCTGTGGGATTCCTTTTTAACACGATGAGTATATGTGTGTCTATGGATGTGCACATGGATATAGGCCAGGGACACTGGATACCCCAGAGCTGGAGTTACAGGTGTCTGTGAACGGACTGACATAGTACTGGGAATAAAATTGGGACCCCCTGGAAGAGCAGTACATATTCTTACCCTGTAAACCATCTCTCCAGCCTGGCTGTGTGATATTTAACGTTATTAAACCTCTAAGCTCTCTACTCTTTAAACTGCAGCTGACAGTCCCTGCAAATACGGAACAGCAAAATAATTCATATATAGAAAAAGCATAGACACTCGTCGCTGTCACTATAATTATTGGCGTTATTAAGATTTCAGTATCCTGAATTTAAAAAAAAAGAAACAAACTAGAGATAGGTCCAGGCAAGAAATGTAACCTTTAAAATGTTATTTTTAAATTATATTTAAATTTGATCATTCTTGCTGTGTGATGATGGATCAAAAATATTATTTTCATTTTCTGAATCTCAAATGAAATTTCAAATCTATCTCAAAGACGATCATGAGTTTCAGTTATTGCTTTTAAATTTAAATGAGGGGAAAGCTTGAGCAGAGGAGAGAATTCAGTCAATGAAGTATTTGCCATACAAACATGAGGACCAGCAACCACACAAAAGCTAGGCATGGCGAGCTTATACTCATAAAGCCGGTACAGAGAAGACCGAGACACAGGATCCTGGGGCTTCCCAGCCAGTCGATCTAGTTCAGTCGATGAGTTCCGGGTTCAGTGAGAGGCTCTGTCTCAAAAAATATTGTGAGAGAAACTGAGGAAGGCACCAATGTAGACCTCTAGCCTCCACAGAGACACGTACATACAACTACATACAAACATGTATTTACACACAGATAAACTCAAGAGTTATTTTATGATTGTCTTCCTTCAAGAAACTACTTTTATCACAGCTAAAGACTGTCTCAGGTAGACTGTAACTGATACACTTCAGATTTTTTTTTGTTTTTTTTGTTTTTTGTCTATGTGCAGATTGCCAGGCCAGCTCTCTTTGACCAGCATGTGGTGAATTCCATGGTATCTGATATTGAAAAGGTTGACTTAAATAGTATCGGATCTCAGGCACTTCTCACCATCCCCAGCAGTACAGACACGGAATCCGACATCTACAGTGAACGTGAGTCTGTTTAGCTAACAACAGAATCTCCTAGCTGACACTATCGACCCCTTGGTAGGTAACTTATCTGAGGGCAGGGAGGATGTGTCATTCATTGTAGGACATTTATCAGCATCATTGGCCTCTGTGACCAGATGTGATGAGCAGCATTCTCTCATCTGTGACAACCAAAAATGTCTCTAGATGATACTGAATGTCCTGACAGCAAAATTACATCTGTTGGAGAAACTCTGATGGAAATATTTTTAATTAGAAACAACCAAAAATATATAACCTGGAAATAATCTGTATGGCTTTGAGTTTTCTGAATTTTCTTCCACTTTTAAATGACATACAATCACATTTGCTTTTGTCCTATGCTCCTGTATACAGCGTATGACACATATTAAGACTGTGCTCAACACAATGATATTAAAATACAGATCTGATTTAGCCTTAGACTATTTGACAAAGTTAACCCAACCCATATGAGTGGTTAGGCATCTGTGCTCAATACTAAGGGACAGCAGCAGACTCTCTTTTCCTATCACTTTCTGTCTGCTAAGACAGAACAACCTGCAGCTTCCTACAGGACATGGCACAAGCCATGGCTTGTTCTTGGAGTCTGACATCAAGCCTCATTTCAGTTAGCTACATTACATCTCGGGGTTCCGCAGACCTCAAACTCTTCAGCAATGTGATAATCCTAGACGGTCTCTTTAAATTTTCTGAGAGATGTTATCTGTGTAAATGGCTCAGTTCTGCAGTGCAGAGCTTAATTTGTAGAAGATAGAGTCTTTCAAAAAGCAGAAAATCAACAAGCCTAGCCTGGGCCATTCATTAGCTTTCGACACTTCTAACGAGTTACTTTCAGCAAATAAAAGTGCTGAATTAAAAAAAATATTCATTAAAGTAATTATTCCAATCAAAGACATGTATACAAATTACATATATAAAATATAAACCTGTATTTCAGTGTATCCCAAAACAGATACACTGGTGACTGAGTGTTTTTGTTGCTTTATCATCAGGAAAAGAAATTAATACATTTATGTATTTACCCATCTCTCTTTCTTTTTATGCCATAAAATTTCTAATGATTTGTAGCTCAAAGTTTTATCTTGGTTCAAAGTAATTGTGATATATTTTAATTTTGAATTACTACATGTTGACTATTCATAGTGACAAGTTTTATTATGAGATTTTTTTCATATACGTATATGATGTATTTGATCATATTTATGCTTAATGACCCTTCTTCTCCTTCTCACTCCCACTGATCCCCTTCCTCCTCCCAATCTTGTTTGTTCTCATTCTGCTCCCCCTCCTCCTCTCTCCTCCTTCTCTTTTTGACCTGGCAGATGACTCTATCACTGTGTTCCAAGAACTGAAGGATCTCCTTAAGAAGAATGCTACAGTGGAAGCATTTATTGAATGGCTGGATACTGTGGTTGAGCAAAGAGTGATTAAGGTATTTTATGAATCATTCATAAAGTATTTTAAGAAAAAAAATCTGAAACTGGCTGTAATTTTTTTTACTGGTGTGGAAAAGATCCAGACTGTGGATTTTAAACCATGTTTTGGTATTTCCTAAAAGGAAAAGGGGCCAGCCTAGATGGCCATCACAGACGAATGGGAGTGAAAATGTGGTATCCAGTGGAATTTTTTTCATCTGTAAAGAAAAATGAAATTTGTTGGAAAGTGGCTGGATCTGGGATGCACAGTATCAAGTGAGGTGATCCAAGCCCAAAAGGACAAAAGCAAGTGTTTGTCCTCACACATGAGCCTGAGACAGAGCCTGAAAGTGCATAGGCCTTACAGTGTAACTGTGGATAAAGGCAAGAAAGGGTGAGAACAGGTGATACGAAAGCATGAGGTGGGAAAAGGGACACGTGGGACATGAGAGAGGTAAGAGACTTGGGTGGGACTGTGGGGAGTTCAAGCACAGTGGATGGCAAGGAGATGAGAAGGAACATCTACTAAAATACACTTTGTTCAACCGTGCCATAATGATATTTAATAGCTTGTATGCTGATTTAAAATGCTTTGTAAAGTTTTTGAAACCCTAAAAAATTGAAAGACCCAAATATTAAAATTAGGAACATACCAGTTTGAAAGTACTGAACACGGAGTCAGCTACAGGATGATATCTGTTTATAAAGTTACACCTGAACTATAGCAGTAGTTAAAGACAAACACAGAAACTGGAAAGATTTGAGTCTTTCCAAACAAACGAATTTTCTTAACACTGACTGGAACTGTGATTTGCTTTTTTTATACATTTGAAATTCTGAATCTGGAAGGTTACAATTTTACATTTTCTGTTTAGTTTCTTCAACAGTTTCAGTTAGCTTTCAAAGTCATCCATCATGAAGAAAGGCATTGAGAACAAATATGTCCCTCACTAGCTGGCGCGAGCCACTTCATATCAAGGAAACTGGTTACAGTCTGGGGACTTTTTGTTCTGGAAGGAAAACAGACTCTCGTTCAGGACCAGAGGAGTCGGTTAATCATTTACAGAAAAGTACAACCCTCACTTCAGACATTACCTCCTGTCCTTCTTAAAGCTTTATCAAAAACAACTGAAGATTAAAAAAAAAAGCCTGTGAATTATTTCACTTTATAGTCTAATTCTAATAGGAATCCAAGCTATAAAAGAATAAAGACGTAGTGCCTTGGAAATAACAAGATGAAATAAAAAAACAAATCAAAAAACAAACCAAAAAACCAACCACAGGCTGAAGTTAAAAATCCCGGGGCAATCATTTTATTTGATGAAATAAGTATGGAGCCACGCTGTCTATCTGCTTGTCTGGCTGTTTGTCTACCCAGGCATCTGAACAGGGCGCATGCGCAGTGACATGGCCGAGTTCATAGCTTCGTTTTGCTCCTTTACTTTTAGACAAGCAAACAAAACGGAAGATCCCTGAAGAAGAGGGCGCAAGACTTTCTGCTGAAGTGGAGCTTTTTTGGTGCCCGAGTAATGCACAACCTTACCTTGAACAATGCGTCGAGTTTCGGTATTCAGTGTGGCTTACGATGATTGCTTTTTGCATGATTTCACTCATTCTTCGGTTCTCCGTCTTCGACACCTTATTGCTAATTTTTCCTTCTCAAAACATGTCTGACTATCAAGCAAGTTGAGAGCGGTAGCTAGGAGCTGCAGTTGGGGAATCAGATCCTGCAGTGTCAAATGCTCACACTGTTTCTCTCCTGAGAGGTATTTAGAAGAGCTGGCGCAAAACACTTCCACTGATGTGAACCGTCTGTAGAAGTGCTTGCGTAGGTTTTCTGTATAAAACAAACAAAACAAACAGTAACTGAGACACTGTTCCCCAGAGACTCTACTTACTGCTTAGCATGGGGACCACTCACATCTTCCCCCAGTACCCATCATCATGTAGCATGGGGACCACTCACATCTTCCCCAGTACCCATCATCATGTAGCATGGGGACCACTCACATCTTCCCCCAGTACCCATCATCATGTAGCATGGGGACACTCACATCTTCCCCCAGTACCATCATCATGTAGCATGGGGACCACTCACATCTTCCCCAGTACCCATCATTCTTGCATCTTTCCCCAGTACCCACATAGCTGCCCTTGAGGAATCAACGTGTAACTTAGAAGGCACAGGCTCCTAAAGTTCTGAACTGTCTTGCCTGATCTTTAAACCCACCACATAAACTGGGCTGTTAGCCTTTTCAAAAATTGAGTACTGTCTTTGCCGTAACCTTTCTGAGCTCACAAACCTTCAGTTTACAATACTAAGCATATAGACAGTGATTGGACTTTAAAAACTTTTTGTGTTACAAAACAGGTTAGAGTCAACTCAAGTTTCATCTAGGGTTCAGTGAGATTAAAGTTGAAAAAATATGTTGCAAGGTCAAAAAACAATAGTCTATTATTTAAAATAGCTTTTCTTATATTCCGAGTTTCTTAAAATGCATGGCACTGAAGCCTGACTTTAGTGTGAAGAAAAGACTTTTGTTAGGAAGACTGCTGAAGAGTTCAAAGAAGTTAAAAGTTCTCAGGTCTGCCTTTCCACATGAAAATTATCTCAGTTGCTTTTATTTTTAAATCAAATATGGTTCAAGCTGGAAAGACATCTTACTTGATAAAATTTTCAGACACCGTTGGCCATCGTCTAATTATTTAGTGCAAAGTAAACAGAAATCAAGCAGAAGAGAGGTCATTCTCCACAGCTCAGGCTTATCATGCTCCAGTGTGTGCCCTCTTAAAGCATAAAGCCTGTCTCACTTTCATCCACATTTTCCTTTGATGTAATTAGTGGCCAAAGGGCTGGCAGGACAGTGCACACAGGGAGCTGAGCAGAGAAGGTACACAGAAAGATTAGAGACCCAAGTTAAGCATGTTGGTCTTAGCAGGTCATTGAAAGTCCAACACGTGTTTGTTTATTTCGCTTGTTCCTTGTAAAGTGTGGTGAGATGGTCACAAAGATAAGTTTTCTCTTTCCTTTTCTCTCTCCTTCCCCTCTTTCCTCCCTCCTTCCCCCAACTTTCTGTCTGTACATGCCTCCTCTTCTATACAAACGAGGTTCTTTTCCACTTGATCCGGATGCTTCTGGATGAATACATCCTCCTGGCCATGGAGACTCAATTTAATAATGACAAAGAGCAGGAACTGCAGAACTTAATTGGACAAGTATATGAAGAACTCAGGTAACTTCAACAACTATTATACTTTCCATATTCCTTATTTTAAACGTAAGTTTAAGGATCTGTAGGTTAACACGGGGGTTCATATAGTCTGTTTTCCTCCAAGCTCAGCACCACTAGCATCCTAGCTGAACATTGATGGAGTACCCTCTTCCCTTCATTTAGACACAAGCAGTGAAAGTTCCTCAATAGAAACTGGAAGTTTACACAACTTAACATTCTTAATTTCAGAGACTTTAGATAAAGTTAGAGAAGTGTCTGTCATGCCCACAAAAAAATCCTTGTAATTCAAAACAGCACGTGTAGCAGTACCATGTAGAAATATAACAGGAGATCGGAGGAGGAAGGACAGCCTGTTCGGGTGAGAAACCTACCTTTTGGAAGCCTGGTTAGCCCAGAGTGGATTCTTGTTTAGTGCCCTTCAGAATATGCCTGGCCATAAATACTCAACTACCAAACCCAGCACCATAAATATCAAAGCCTTCCAGCCTGTTTCCTGTGGAGTTTCCAGATTCATTACTCAACCAAGATCCATTTTCAATGTCTTTTGCTTGGGCTTGTTAACGAAGAGTCATTTCATAATCCTATCTTTGTCTCTTTAAAATAACATTTGCAGATGCCAGTAAAGCTGCCTTCATGCTTCCCGAGCTCCTGCTTTCTGGCCAACCGTAATAAGGGCAGCTCACTTTCCAGTGATACGGTGAAGAATGAAAGCCATGTGGAGACACCCTACATCCCTCTGCCTCCAGCCAGCCTGGAGCCATACCCCTGCTCTTGCACCGTTCCCAACTGAGAATGCTGAGAACATGCCACTCACAGGTATGAGGAGAAGCAAGAAAGCACACCTTACATTTTCCAGCATATCTCAGTGAACCCATTCCTTCATTTCTCCTAACACTCACAAGTTCAGGAATGCCAAAGGAGAAAAACA
>NW_023505791.1:0-9042 GCF_004664715.2 Peromyscus leucopus | reverse complement strand
CCTCACTAGGCTCTGCAGGTTGCTTCTTTCAGAGGATCCACTTTATTGGTGAACACAGGATGGGCTTGTGTGTTTGGAGCTCAAGGGAGGCAGCACACTGTTGACAGGCAAGCCCTGATTCCATTCTGCAGTCTCTTGAAGCACCTGATATTCAGTCAAAATATGGCTCAGGTGCTTAGTCATTTCCCCTTCCAATATGTCGCTGTAGATACTTGGGGCAGCCGCACCTCTGAACAGGGGGCATTGCTACAAGTGGGGTTCTTCTTCTGAAGACAGCATAGAGCCAGGGATGAACTTCTAGCCACTCTTTGCCCTAGTGCTCTTGGCACAACAGGCAGGTGCTGGTGTGAGGGCTGGGTGTGAAAGAGGCCAAAGTTGGGCTCACTGGCCTCCCTTTCTTTTTTTTTTTTAGGTGAAGACCAGAGATAGAGAGATACACTGGGGAATGGGGAGGCACAACTCCAAGGTCCACTGACTTGTCTGAGGTGGGGCAGCCTAGTTCAAACCCCAGCTCCTTGCATGACTGCTCTTTGATGACGAAGTATGTCCCCATCATTTGGTTGTATTTTCTATTTACAAAGGTTTACAAGCTGGCATTGATATTTAACCCAACATGACAGTGAGTATAGGACATTGGGATCTAAGTTGGTGTCACTTGACATGTTTTCTTCCCATTGCACGAGCCAGGGATGTTTCTGTAGGTCTTCAATGGAGGGCCTCCTCTCTGTAGCAACTCTCAGTATTTAGTGAATTAGGTGTTCAAGTTACCAAGTGACATGAGCTAGACCATCATAGGTCGCTTTTATGACATTATGATGTTATCCTTGATCTCTTCCAGAGTGTTTCCTCAGAAAGGGTTGTCTGCGCTGGTGATAAAATATAGTGGCACACCCAGACTCCACAGATCTGCCTTCCTCCCAACATAGCCCTCTCCCAGTACCAGTTCCGAGGCATTGTAGTTCTTGGTCCCATATTGCCCTTGCAGTACAGTGCCTGCTCTATATCTGGTTGCGATACTAAAGTTTGTCAAGTTCTCATTGCCCTCTTCATCTAGAAGGATATTTTCAGTGAGGTCGGAGTTAGAAATGGACCAATCACTGAAGGCTATATCTAGCCCATGGTGACTGCTTCCATGTTAAGCCCGGGCATATTTCTTCTTCATTCTCCTCCTCTGCCTCTGCAATGACTATTTCAGTGTGGAAGCAATTTGCAAATCAGAGTCCTTCCCAGGTGACAAAGGCATTGCCTCTGAGATTTTGCAGAATCTCGAGCAAAGGACGGTCTTTTCTGAATACGGGGGAGCTTGGCTCATGGGGGCTCTTCTTGGTACAACAGAAGAAAATGAAAAGCATGAAGACACTTTTACCCTGTGACCTGTCCTCAGGCAGGTGCCAATCTGAGAACAGTCAGGTGAAATGCCAAGGGCAGGATCACTGAGTGTAACAAGAATCTTAAATTTCTTATTAATAAAATCAAACCCAGAGCCAGGCATTGGGTGAACGCTGAATGATCAGAGAAACAGAACAATCCACAGCCACCTCACCTTGCCAATTCCTCAGCTGATCCTGTTTCCTCAAACTGGAAGTCTGTGAATCCTCATCCAGAATGATTTTCAGCTGAACTGCTGCTAAAACCCTAAAAGCTTAAACAGGGTCTAGTTCCTGGTCTTCAGGCCTTATATACCTTTCTGCTTCCTGCCATCACTATCTGGGATTAAAGGCGTGTATCACCATCCCTGGCTGTTTCCTTTGTGACTTTGAACTCACAGAGATCCAGACAGATCTCTGCGTTTGGAATGCTAGGATTAAAGGTGCAAGTGCCACCTTTTCTGGCCTCTGTATCTAGTTGCTGTTCTGTTGTCTGACCCCAGATAAATTTATTAGGGTGCACAATAATATATTGGGGAACACAATATACCACATTTCCCCTCTTTTGTCTAAAATTTAAAAAAGCTTATAACTAATACAAGAGAACTGTATCCAATAAGTATATATAATATAGACAGTCAAGATATACATTAACATTCGACAGATTCAGGCAAAAAAACTCCATTAATATATAACAATGTCCAGTCCATTAATATTTGACAAATTCAGACAAAAATTTTTCATTACTTATTCTATTTAAAACAAGTAGTTCCTTTTTAAGCATAGATTCAATAATCTCCCTCTTTATCTTATCATATTCATATTCTCTTTTTTCTGAGTAGATCCAAAAATCTACCTTTTATCTTATCATTTCTATATCTTCCCTTTTTTCTGAGTAGATTCAATGATATACTCTTTTCTATATCCTCATTTTTCCTCTATTTTTAAACAAGAACCCTGTATCTAATCTCCTTTGTTTAGCCTTTTTTAGACCATTAAAATTAATAACTTGTAACCAACCATAATAAACAATGACAGTATTCATAACTCATTAAATGACTAAAATACATCCACCCCACCTCTTGGGAATGTGGGCACCATTTTCTTAAAATTACTTCCTGCTTTCTGGGGGCAAAGACATCTTTAGGGAATCCTGAAAAGAAAATTTTTGGGGTAATTGTCAAGTGCTGGGAGAGATAGTTATATCATTTGTCCAGTGTCTGCATAATGGGCAAGTACAGGGCTTGTCTCAAGTCCTTGCTTGAGCAGTCTGTGAATCTGGATCATCTCAGCCAGTCATCTCAAAATTGTCCTGAGCAATTTGTAGTCCAAAGTCGATTTATCCCTGGTGTTAATCAGCTTAATGGATTTATCATAGTCCATGTGGAATCATTGTTGCGGAGATCAATCATCCTTTTGAATAGGCTCCTGGGCAAGTGGACCTCTAAAGTTCCTGTTGTCCACAGATGGAAGAGTGGCTGGACAACTACCCTACATCTTGCCTCACCTCTTTTCATGTCCTGGGGCTGTGTACACCATGTGCCAGCTCCACTGTCTCATGTGACAACCTTACCTACTGCACCACCCCAGAGAACTTTGCCTACCTTTTTTAGAACTGAAAGCACACACACACACTAAACAATGGGGACTCCAGGCCTCATTCCATGTGAACAGTGCCCTTTATTTAGTAGAGAAAGGGTGACCTTGCCAGATGCAGATGGCTCAGCAGATCGTGGGCTGTCCTGCTACCCTGGTAGTCTCAGAATTAATTCAGAATAGCATTTTTTCTGGGTTCCAAAAGGAGGTGAGTTGGGGTCACTATTGCAAAGCGACCGATATTTCACCATAGCCAAAAATGCCCTGGTATCACATAGACGGATTCTAGAATAGTCACATTGAGATTCTAATGATTCTGTTGGCATTGCTGCCCCTGCCATGGTAGTTGTGGTGGTATTGGCCTCTTCTGAGGGGGATGAAGAAAAAAGGTCCCCTGGCTTGAGGAAGGAGCAGCAGCCAAACAATAGAGATCCACCTGTTTTTGGAGACCCAGTCAATACAGCTTGCATGTGAAGTCTCTGTGGACAGCAGGGTCCTGAATAGGGACATCTGAGGCTGAGACTGGATTCCAAGAACAGCTCTCTGTCTCTAGACAGGATGATGGCAGGGTGGGTCTTGCCTCACAAGATTGCAGAGAGCTTCTGCTTACACAGCCTCCTGAAGCCAAGAGAAAGCTAAATTGAGCTAGGTGCTGTGGGCAAAATCGGTCTCAGGGGATGAGGTGCCCCAGGCCATGTTCCTTCAGGATGAACTGGGTTTGTCCTGGTGGTTTCTCTATGTAAGTCACAACACTGGAATCCACTGCCTCTGGAAGGCTGGTGTAGACTTCACAGTCTGCATATGCTATTGACCATCTTAAGCTAAACACAAAGGTCAAGTCAAGCAGAGACAATAAAAGAGGATCCTACACCAGACAGGGGTGTGACTTGTCTCGATGACACTGCAGCAGAGAAAAGCCATGAGAAGCTTCATTTCTCATTGGGGAAGCCTGGGACACAGGGAGCAAACCTGTGTCCCTGTAATGATACGTATAGAAAAATCACCTGTGGTTTACTATTAAAAAAAAAATTAAAAAAAAGACAGCCTGGAAAAAGACAAATTCTCTCTGTTAGCACTGTCTCTTTCAAGCCTATATTAGAAAAACAGCATCTAGAATTCCCTCTGAAGCTAGATCTTAGCCATACACATGGGAAAGTGCAGGAGGAGGAAACAATAAAGCCGAGCTGCATCTGCACCTGCACTGCCATGTAAGGGACTCTATCTTGGGGAGGATCTGAGCCAGGACAGGATGTTGAAGTGACTGATTCCTCCCCAAAACGTGCAGGAAATGTGGGAGGCTGCTAGTGTGAAAACCAAAAATCAGTGTCTCTGTTCTAAGTGATAGCTTCAGCAGTAGCTTGGGGAAAAGCTAAGGCAGATTCAGGTAGAGAAGCCCCTACCTCCTGAAGGAGGTAGCAGAGGAACAAAGCTGCCACTTTGGCCTCGGGAACTGTTTGAGGAAAGGGATGAGCTGGGACTAAACCCAGAGCTGTCTGGGAAGGAGTCTCTCTGAAGGAACTGTAGGAAAGCTTTGTTTTGAGTGTGTTCACTTCTTTTTACTGACTGGCAGGGAAAGATGAAAACCCCCAGTGATTTTTGTTTGGGCACAAAAGCAGCTTCCTCAAATACACACTTGAGTGGACAGGATTTGACTCAGCTCCAGAAAAAGTATCAGCAAAGAAAAATGTATAACAATGCCAGCTCAGGGAGAACAGACATCTCCCTGTCGCCTATGGTGAAAAATCAAACATCTTGACTCAAACCTGCCTTGCCAAAGCTAAAACTTGACATTAGAAACTTTAGCCATGTAAAGAAAAAGGGAAGTGGTGGACATGAAAGCAATGATGGGAAAGGTAGTTTGTAGTGACATGCCAATATAGAGAAATGCAGCTTGGGTAATGAAGTCTGAAACATAGTGATGCTATAGAGAAAAGCATACTGGGAAAGACAGCATAGGCAATACCTAGGTGTCCAATTCCTCACTGGGTTCTGCCTCCTGCCTCTTTCAGGGGAGCCATTTTGTTGTTGAACATAGGATGGGCATGTGTGTTTGGAGTCTGTGGGAAGCAGTACTCTCTTGACAGGCAAGCCCTGATTCCCTTGTGCAGGCTCTTGAAGCACCGAATCTTCAGAAGGGACGATGCCTATTCCATGTCAAAGTTTGGCCCAAGTGACGCAGGGAATTTCCTCTTCCAATGTTGCTGCAGATACTTGGGGCAGCCAAAGCTCTGAACAGGGGGCATAGTTACAAGTTGGGCTCTTCTTCTGGAGACAAACAGGTAGCATGGAGGCACTTCTAGCCACCTTCTGCCCAGGTGATATCAAAACAACAGGCAAGAGCTGTTGTGAGGGCTGGGTGTGGATGAGGCCAAGTGGCCTCACTGGCCCTTCTTTTTAGGTGAAGACCAGAGATGGAGAGATGTTCTAGGGATGGGAGAGGTGCAACACCAGGGTCCACAGGCTTGGCTGAGGTGGTTCATCTAAGTGCAAACCCTTAGCTCCTTGAGTGACTGCTTTTTGATGATGAAGTATGTCCCCATCATTTCATTGTAATTTTTCTACAAAGCATTACAAGATGGCTCTGGCATTAACCCAAGACGATAGTGTGTCTGTTAGTTATTTTGCGGCACTGTGCTATTACCCTGCAAAGAAATGTCACGAAACACGACAGAATCCGCTAATAAGAATTTTATTAAGATAAAAGGGACAGAGAGTGCTCAGGCCTGTGGGAGACACGTGTGTGGAGAAGAAGAAAGAGCTGGGAATATGGCGCCGGCTTATAAAGGCTGGGCGTGCACAGGTCGATGTAACTACTCCACGCATGTTTGTAGATCACATGGCTAAGCTGCGCGCCTATGTAACCATGCAAAGTCACGGATCCTGGTCACACGAGATGCCTTGACCCGAAAATGGCTATCTTGCCCAGGAACTGGCTAGGCGAAAGTGTCCAGGTCAGCCAGGCATGAGCAAACACGCCCTACCGCGGGGACATGTTGTGAACCCTTCAGTTTCTAGAAAATTGGGATCTAAGTGTATGTCACTTGGGATGTTGTCTTCTCATTTCATGAGCCATGGATGTTGATGAAGGTTTTCAGTGGAGGGCCTCCTCTCTGGGGCAACTGTCAGCATTTAGTGAATTAGGTTTTCAAGTTGCCCTACACATGAGCTGAAATGTCACAGGTGCCTGTGATGATCTTCCCCTTGATCTCTTCCAGGGTGCTTCCTCGGAAGGAGTGATACCCAGTGGTGATAAAATACAGCAGCACACCCAGACTCCACACATCTGCCTTCTTCCCATCATAGCCTTCTCCAAGGACCAGTTCTGGGGCATTGACAGTCTTGGTCCCACATTGCCCCTGCAGTACAGTGCCATCTCTAACCTGGTGGAAAGACCAATGTCTGCCAGCTTCCTGTTGCCCTCCTCATCTAGAAGGATATTTTCAGAATTAAGGTCTTGATGGTTGATGTCAAGGTCATGGCAACACCTGATGGCTGACAGGATCTCCCTGAATATCTTCTGTGCCTCTTCTTCCTGCAGCCGGCCCTCCACCATTATTAGTGGGAACAAGTTTCCTGCAGGAGCAATCTCAGTCACAAAGTAGTAATGTGGTGGTGTTACTATAACCTGGAAGAGGCGAATCATGTTAAGATGGTGTAGTTTATCCAGGGTCACCATCTGATACGATGAACCATAGGTCCTGCTCTGCATTATCTACAACTTTTATAGCCACCTGGGTGCCTGGGAGGCAATGACAGGCCAGTTTCACATAGGGAAACGCACTCTGGCCAATGATAAGTGGACCGTGTATGGACTTTTCTAGTTCTTTTTTTGGGGGTGGCAGGCCATGAGGCCATGAGTGGTCACAGTGCTACTGTGCAGACATGTCATTGTGAAGTCAAAACTCAACAACTGAAAAACTAGATAGCTGTAAGGAGATCTACAGGTTCCCAAAATCAGCTCTCTGGTCTGTAAGGATAGAATTAGAGCCCAGTATCAAGCCTTATATACAGGACACTCATCCCTCACAGTGGGGTCTGAGAGAAAAATGGATCAATACCAGCAGGGTATATATAGCCCACGGTGACTGTCTCCATGTTTGGTCCCAGGCACATTTCTCCTTCACTGTCTCACTCTGTCCTCTGCAGGAGTCCTCTAGTACCTTCCAGTCATGTGTAGTGTCCCAAGGGAACAGCTCCCTCCATCACTTCAGCCTGGTGTGTGCTCCAATGGTGACTACTTACAAGGAGGTCCCTGTCACACTCTGCATATCTGTCCTCTTTGTCTCCATTCTGAGACAGAGGGCTGAAAAATAACAGGACACCACACTTTACAAAACCCTGAGCAGAACCCCACCATGAAGTCTATGTGGGCTCAGGAAATCCTGGCAAGCATAATGCACTGACTGCAGAAGGAGCTTCTACAAATTTCCTGGGTGAATGAGCCTGGTTCTCCAAATTGTGAGCTCTTCTGCTGTCAGCCTTTCCTATGGCATCTAGTGAGTGCTCTTAGTGATTAGAGGTCAGTGTTTAGACCTAGAATCTCCTGTAATCAGAAAGATGAAATGCAAGGAGTCAGGACACCTCCATAAGAGACTGTCTGGGGAGGATCTGAGCCAGGACAGGATGGGGAAGGGACAGATTCCTCCCCCAAACATGCTGGAACTAAGGAAGTCCACTGGGTCAAAAAAAGTCAGTGTCTGGTTTCCAGGCAGTGGCTGCAAGGGCATGGGGTGTGTGTGGGTGGCTGGGGGGGTGTTGCTGGGGGGGCGCTGCTGGGGGGGAAGATAAGTCAGATTCAGGGAGAGAAGCCCCTATCTCCAGAAGCAGTTAGCAGAGGAACAAAGCCACCACTGTGGTGTTGGGGACTGTTTGTGAAGAAAAGGATGAGCTGGGAATGAACCCAGAGCTGTCTGGGAGGGAGTCTCTCTGAGGAAATTGTAGGAAAGCTTTGTTTGAGTGCGTTCACTTCTTTTTACTGACTAGCTAGGGGAGATGAACAAGTCCCCAGGGATTTTTCCTTTGGGCACAAAAGACCTTTCCTCCAATAAGCAGCACTTTCTCCAGCGAAAGTGTCAGCAAAGGAAAACATATTAAAAAAAAAAAAAAAAAAAGCCAGCTCAGGGAGAACAGACATCTATCTCCAGTGGTGAAAAAGGAAAAATTTTGACTCAAACCTCCCATGTTAAAGCTGAAATGTGACTTTAGAAACTTTAGCCATGTAAAGGGAAATGGAAGTTGTGAACTTGAGAAGGCACTATGGGAAAGGTATTTTATAGTGGCATGCCAATACAGAGAAAGGCAGCTTGGGAAATGAATTCTGAAACCTAGTGATGCTATAGAGAAAAGCATGCTGGGAAAGCCAGCATAGACAATATCTGCATGCCCAATTCCTCACTGGGCTCTGCAGGTTGCTTCTTTCAGAGGAGCCACTCCATTGGTGAACATAGGATGGGCTTGTGTGTTTGGAGCCTGAGGGAAGCAGCACACTGTTGACAGACAAGCCCTGATTCCATTGTGCAGTCTCTTGAAGCACCCGATGATCTGAAGGGGTGATGTGTAGCTGGAGAGCTTCTCTCTAGGTCCCACCAAGCACTGCAGTCTCACAACCCACATATAAAATAATCACTCAGATGCTTATATTACTTATAAACTGTATGGCCATGGCAGGCTTCTTGTTATCTTAAATTAACCCATTTCTATTAATCTATAAGTTGCCTCATGGCTCATGGCTTACCGGTATCTTACATCTTGCTTGTCATCGCGGTGGCTGGCAGGTCTCTCCCCCTCAGCCATCCACTTTCCAGCATTCTCCTCTCTCCTTGTCCCACCTCTACCTCCTGCCTGGCCACTGGCCAATCAGTGTTTATTTATAAAAAGCATAATACATAGCAGTGATGCCTTTTCAATGTCAAAGTCCGGCCAAGGTGCCATGTCAATTTGTCTTCCAATATGCCACTGTAGGTACTGGGAGCGCCTCAGCTCTGAATGGGGGACAAAGCTACAAGTGGCGTTCTTCTTCTGGGGACAACATAGTTCATGGAGGCACTTGTAGCCACCTTCTGCCCTGGTGATGTCAGAA
>NW_023505790.1:0-25000 GCF_004664715.2 Peromyscus leucopus | reverse complement strand
CTGGAGACCTAGCCAATAGAGCCTGAATGTGAAGGCCCTTGCAGAGCAGTACCCACAATAATGATATCTGAGGTTGAGAATGGATTCTAGGTAGTGTGGTAGGAACTAGGTTTTCTTAAGAGGCAGAAATCCGGGCACATATCTGAGGGTGTTTCTGGAGAGGTGTCTCTGAGGTAGTAAGATCCATCCTGAATGTTTTGTGTGGAACATTTCCTCAGGCTGTAAAACATATAAATAAGTAAGTAAGTAAGTAAGTAAGTAAGTAGATAAATAAATAAATAAATAAATAAATAAATAAATAAATAAATAAATAATGAGAAACCAACAAGGACATCAACATCAGCTGTCTGGGATTTCTGACTGTGGACACCATGTGACCAGTTTCTCTCACTCCTTTACCCTGCTTCCACACCAGGACTTACTGTGCCATTAAATATCAAAATTTCCTTGGGGTCCTGCCCTGAGGAGATTTCTCCCAGAGTCCTGGAGAAGACTTTAGGAATGCAGAACCTTGGGGCTAATCCGAGGGAATGAATGTAAGCACATGGAGCAGTGACAGCCATCTTCATTTCCTACCCAAAAGGTGAGTGAATAGAGGAGGTGGGGCCAGATAAGGCCTGGAATAAGTCAGAAAGGGGATTTATGGCTGAAAACATGTTCTTATAAGTGGTTAGGTGAAATGTTATGAGTTTATTATAAAGGATGTTGTTTAGCTGCTGTGTTCAATGAATGGGTGGAGTTGGTGCCTGAGCTCACCTCCAAATCCCAAGGACATGGTACTGGACGCTGTGAAGACTTACAAGGGGAGGGTCATCCTGGGCTAATATTCCCTAGGTCTGACTTCCTAAGAAAGTGTAAGGGAGAGAAAAGAATGGCTGCCAGGCTGCAGAGCCAAGCCTGCCACCTAGCTGTGAGGTGAGAGATGGGTCACTCTTGAGCTGTGTTAGGACACTGGATGTGGCAACTGTCTGGATGGGTCACACAGAGGGAGAGGTGTATGAAAGGGGACTGAGGTCTGGACTGTGTGTCAAGGTGGTAGCCGTGAGAATAACTAAAATGGGTATGTCTGATGGGGAGCCTGATCTGAAAAGGAAATCATGATGGGGGAGAGATCCTGGGTCTGGGACATGTCCAGTAGGGCTAAAAACCGGCTCTTTCCTGTGAGTCTTGACTGGTTGGTGTGGCCCAGGTACTCACCCTCAGAGAGGCCTTATTCAGCCTTGTTTTCCTTTTTCTCACAAGGACACAGAGCACCTTAACTTGGTCTCAGACACAGGCACAGTGTTCAGTATAGGGAGCCATGCAGCCTAGTCTCTGATCCGCATATGAATGCCTGTCCAACAGGTCTCTGCATGGCAAAGCCTGTGGAGATGGTCTCTCACTTGCCAAAGAACAGTGGACCTCGGGCATTGCAGGACTTGGCTGAATGCACACAGTGACAAGTGTTGAGAGTAAGTTCCCTGGACACCAAGCATATAGAGCCAATGGTAGGATCTGGTATGCTCCAACAGGAAAAAATGCAAGGCAAAATGTGGTATGAATACATCCATCTTTACCATACACAGGAGCTTATATGGGTGAAAGAAAAGTGGTGTGGTAGGATAGGAAAAGAGTGCCTTACCAAAGTCTGCCTTTTACAGAGAGATTGAGACATGGGGCCCTCTGGTAGAAAAGGGAACTTTTTAAAAGCATATCTTATAGACATGAAATAATTGTTGGGGCTTGGATACTGTTGTCCTTAAAGCAATTTACCCATGTCTATTAGTTTTTAATTTGGAACCACAAGTAGCTGCTGTGAGTACTGTGTGAGCAGGATATGTGTGGCTGGATATTTAGTTAAGCTGCAAAAAGGCTGAACTCCATGTCTAGAGTAAAGTCGTGTGGGGGATGGGAAAGTGTGTGTGGGGAGACAGAAAGGGGAGCAATGAGGGCTTTTATAACGACCACGATGTCTTTCTTAAAATGTGATGTATTTCTTAAAAGTCAAAAAGTAGAGCCAGTAATAAAACAGTTCATGTATCCTGGGAGAAAATCTCTGTTGAAGTATAGATAAAGATGGCTCAAGCTACCTGGGGTCACTTGAGTGCCTTCCACCTGGTGGTCAGATGTCTTCCTCGAAAGGACACCCGTTCCCAGGCAGTCCCGAGCACACTAAGTACCCTGTTCTTCACACTGAAAGTTTAGAAGCATTGGATTATAATTCCAGCAACACCTGGACGGCACAAGGTAAGAAAGGACTGCGCGACCATCCCACACAACAGCTCCAGCAAGAGGATTTGGGATGGGCATATGCAGCCATGTTTCTACCCTCCTAGCCTTAACCCATGGACCTTGGACCACATTCCCAAAGCAGGTCCTAAAAAAGACTGCCAGGAGGGAGGCAGAAATATCTGAGGTGGAACTGGGGTCTCCTCTTGTACTCAGGGATACAAAGTAAGCATTTTTTCACCAGTCCCTTAACATAGACAGCAGAGAGAAGGTTCCTGCTGGTCATTTGCTTTAGGGTTGTTTTTAGTATGTATGCATCTTAAAAATTTATTTATTTTACATCCTGGCCACAGTTTCCTCTCCCTCTTCTCCTCCCCATCTCTCCCCTTCACCCCATTTGTCCCCCACCCATAATCCACCCCTCCTCTGTTCCTATTCAGGAAGGGGCAGGATTTGGTTGCAGCCAAAGCCTCTGCTACAGACCCTGAGACCTGAGACTATGTTGGGGACTTCCCTTTGAGAGATCATAGACATTTCCCCAGGGTCTCACTTATGCCAGGCATGTGCCCCAGGAGAGAGCTGCACTGTCAGCCCTCTCCCCTCATAGCTAATCAGAACCCCACTGTGCTAGCATCAGAAGCTAAGAGCCCCTAAGTTGGCCATCCTACCTTCAAGGAAAAGAGGATGTCCTGGGTGATCTTCAGTTCTAAGATGAGACTGAGGAAGACCGTGGGAAAAGTAATCTGAGTCTTAGCTCTGTTTCATAGTGAAGTTCTGAATGGCTCATATCACCTGCCCTTCTGACAGCAACACCTTGACCTGTCTTCTGGGAGATAGGACTATGTGGATTTGTTAGTGTGCCCTACAAAGAAGGATTTGAATAATGCAGGGAGGGAGACCTCTGACCCATTTCCTTGGGGCACCCACTCTCTACCTTGTCTTCATGGCCTCCGAGAATATTTGTTCTTGACCAGGTTGTCGGCTTCTCAGAGCCTCGGGGGTCTGATGCAGGCTTTCTGAGAGAATCCAGAGCCTGTATTTCATTCATTTGACGCTTGCTCCCAACCTCCTCACCCAGTGCAGGGCACGGGAGCAGACCAGCTCTAAGGACAGACATGAGAATAGTGATTGGTGAAAGCAGGGATGGAAGCCAGGACAACCAACATGGGTCAGTGTCCTGCTGGAAACCCTGCCCTGGGCTTTCTGGACTCCAGTCTCTAAAGAAGGGTCTGTGGACACTACCAAGTAAGGAATGGAAAATGTCCCAACACAGAATAGACAAAGACGCTTGAACAGTGGAGCTAGGAGCTTCCAGGCTCAGGGACCACACTGTGGCAAGTCATGCTCTGAGATTTAGTTTGTTCTCATCCCTGAGTAAGGATACAAGTTCCTGGCTTGCTCTCTTCACAGGTGTATAAGAACACCCTTGGGCAAAGGCTCTGAGCATGCCAATGGGGGTAGCCATGTCCTAAAACATTGCATACTTACTGTTACAACCATATTAAGTTTGGTAATGTAAACTGGGCATAAAGAACAGGGGTAAATCATCTACAATGCGAAGATTAAATATGATCTAAAGCTAGAAAACTAAGCTGAGGTGTGGGAGATTCCCTAAATCAACAACCAAGGCAATTCTGAGGGACAGAGATCTCGTTGTCCTGACTGGCATCCAAAGAAGGAGAACAGCACATGTGTGGGCCAAGGTCAAGGCTCCCACTCCCGCAGAGCAGTCACAGACTTCTCCAGAAAGTTCTGACACTGCTTCATGTCCATTAGGTTCCCCAACTGCAAAAACATTTGGAGGAGTAAGCAACAGAGCTCAATCCCTGTGCCCTTCAAAGTGGTTGGAGAAAATTACTTCATAGGGTTATCCTGGAACCTCCAGATGTTAGGCACAGCACATAGGTGCTACACACTTACACACACACACACACACACACACACACACACACACACACAACACACACACACACCAAATAGGAAAGGAAAGGAGACAGGGAGAGAGGCAGAAATAAAGAAATAGGCAAGTAACTGAAAAAACATATGAATAATTTTAAATGTTTGACAAGGTGTCCTAGACTCTCAGAGATAGACCATCGGTCTAAATAAGGTGACACATGGCTCCTCTCAAGTCCCTCGTCTCATCCCTTCTTTCCTCCTGGGCTCTGCGCAGCTGTGACATTCACACAAGACAGTCTCCTCCAACTCTCTGTACTTCCATGCACCCTCTGAGGTCCGTGACTCTGTTTACCTGTTTTCAGGTGGTCTTACCTCAGCACCTTTGTCTTCATGATTGTCCTGGCCTCTGCCAGAGTGCCAGCTCCCTGTGGACAGCTTGAAGACCAGACTACCGATCCTGTGATCCAGCCCCTCCTGAGGGCGTGTCACAAGGCCATATCCATCCAATGACAACTGACAAAAGAACAGCTCAGATCATTGCACAAAGGAAGCCCAGAAGCTGGCCTCAAAACTCAGATGCAGTCTTCTCTCAAATTCTTCGTAGGTAAGAATGGTGACCATCAGGACTGTGGAGGAAGAACCTCTCCCAGGGTGCTGCATAAGGACTGGAGCAGGCACATGTCAGGAGCAGGCACATGCCAGGAGCAGGTACATGCCAAGAGCAGGCACATGCCAGGAGCAGGCACATGCCAGGAGCAGGCACATTCCAGAAAGTAATGAAGAGACTGCATGGCTAGAACTGTGGGCCCAGCTCTGTCACACAGCCCACACCTGGAACAAAATCCCAAGAGATGTAGTGACCCAGGTCACAGGGCCACCCTCTGACACATCTGAGACCCTCCTCCAGGTTCTTCCCATCTAGAAGACTCAGAATGAAGGCTGAAGGAGTTTCAGGGAGAAATTGTTGCCTTCTCTATGACAGAGCTTCAGTACAAGGACACCATTATAGAAAGCAGGTCTGAAGGGGGTATTGGTGGTTTCGCTGTCTACTTCCCAGGTACAGCTGGTCCTCATGTTGTCTTCCCATCCTACTTCCTACTGTCAAAGTCCTTTCTCTTAACGTCACCATAATAACAGTAGCACAAAGTAAGGGCATGCTGGGCTGTGTTTATATGGAGACAGGTGAATCATACCATCGGCTTGAAGAGCAGAACAGCCTTGTCAACAGGATCACATATTGGCACAAGGGCTTCTGCATTAGATGATGGCAAAGCCCCAGCTCAATCCCAGCCTGCACACGACCTTCCAGAGACTGCACACATTATAAATGTCCATAAAGTCATGGGAGGACAGAGAGGCCCAGAAACCCATCCCAACTGTGTTTCCCAAAATCTGGAGCATGGTTCTACTGTGAGTGCTGTAGGGAAATTTCTTCTGGGTGATTGGACATAGAATACATGTAGGAAGGTAGGAGAAAAAGGGTCCGCATTAGTGTCCTATGAGAAAGAGTTTATTTTCTTCTTGGCATGTGTGGCTAAAAGACACCATGAGTGCTTCTTGCCTGATCATCAGATGCTTTGGATGGCTATCCCAGTTTCCTCTGCTCTTGAGAATGGAGTTAGGTCCCCGTGGAGACTCCTGTGTCACTATAATCACAATGACTTCTTGGTTGCCCAGTGTCCCATGAACTGGACATGCAGCAGGAGACACTAACTATCCATACTTTCATCTGCAGATGCTTGTGTCCAGACCTGGTTGATGCCCGACTCTGTGCTATCAGAATGTAGGTCAGAGTTCATTACTTCTTGTCTGTTCACCTGAACTGCAGGGAGATCTCGAGGTGTCCCCTTTGAGCCTTGACCATAGTCCCTCAGCCAGGCACCAGATCATCACATAGGATTCCATCGGGACTTTTCTTCCTTACACACGATGGCCTCACATCCCTTCTCCATCTCTTGCTTAGGTGAGAGAATTGACCTTGTTTTTCTAGTAAAGTCTTGCTCTAGTCAGGCATGACCCTCAGCAACAATAAACCACCTGCCTTTGTAGTCAAAGATCCCACAATTGAGAACACAATGCCCATGAAATACAAGGATCTAGGTCACATGACCGCCATGAAAAGATCAGTAGAGTCTCCTCCTCCAGGCTCCTCAGATGTGAAAGACTGAGGATTGGAAATTGATGGATCTTTTGTAATCAACCTCTGTCCTTTGAGGACATTCTCCTGGAATGCCACGGTAGAGAGTGCTGTGATAATGCAGACATCTCGTCTAGACTGGGTGCCCAGGTATGCAGGAACTGGGATCCAGCTCAGCCTCCCACAGTTGACCTCTTCAATGTGACATCAGGCCTCACAGGACTTGACACACTCTGCCTGTCCAGTTGAACTGTAGGGGGACGTAGAAGTTGCCCTTTGGGCTTTGACCATAGTCATTCTTTCAGGCCCTAGATCCCCAAGCAGAGTCTTCTATATGAACATCTGTTCCCTGTGGACAAAGCTCCATAGCACCCCACCCACCACCCACCTCACTCCGGTCACAGTCTTTTGTGTCTTCTGCTAGTTCAGTTACATCAGACACCACCTGAGTATGTTCCAGCAGGATTTCTTCCTGAGGAGGTATGCTAAGTGTTAGGGTTTAATCCAGCTGGTGTAGAAATACATCTGAACATCCCATTGGACCCCACAAAACAAACATGTACATTTCTGATTTTTTGATGAAAAGGCAGAGAAAATAAAATGCAAAGCACATATGCACCCTCTCAAACCTGCATGCCCAGTTCCTTGGGCTCTTCATCCTGTCTCTGTCGCAGGAGCCACTTTGTTGTTGAACATGGGCTGGACTTGTGTCTCTTGATCCCCCGAGAAGCAGCAAAATCTGGAGAAGCAGGCCCTGATTCTCTTGTACAGTCTCTGGAAGCACCCGATGTTCTGAGGGTTCAGTGCATTTTCCATGTCAGAGTCATTTCCAGGTGACGGAGGAGTTTCTTCTTCTGATATGCTGCTGGAGACACTCAGAGAAGTCTCACCTCTGGATAGGGCGGCAGAGCTCCACGTGGGGCTCTTCTTCTGGGGATAATGTACAGGCATGGAGGCACTTCTGGCCACCTTCTGCCCTGGGGCTGCTGGCACAACAGACAGGGGCTGGTGTGAGGGCTGGGTGTGGAGGAGGCCAAAGGTGGGCTCACTGGCCCTCCGTTTTGGGGGAAGACCAGAGACAGAGGGACATACTAGGGACACAGGAGGCGCAGCTCCAACGTCCACAGACGTGACTGAGGTGTTGCAGCCAAACTCAAGGGGCAGCCCCTTGCGGGCCTGCTCTCTGATTATTAGGTATGTCCCCATCAACTCATCGTATCTGTTTTTTTGCAGGGATTCCAAAACGTCATTCATATTAAAGCCAAGGTCAGAGAGTGTGTCTAAAACCTTGGGATCTAACAAGGTTTCACTTGGGATGTTTTCTTTCCACTTCATAACCCATGGATGTTGCTGAAGGTCTTCAATGGAGGGCCTCCTCTCTGGGGCAACTGTCAACATTTGGTGAATTAAATTTTCCAGTTGCCCAGAGACGTGAGCTGGAATATCATAGGTGCCTGTGACGATCTTCCCCTCGATCTCTTCCATAGTGTCTCCTTGGAAGGGGTGGTTCCCGGTGGTGATCAAATACAGTAGCACACCCAGACTCCACACATCTGTCTTCTTCCCATCATAGCCCAACCCCAGGACCTGTTCTGGGGCATTGAAGCTCTTGGTCCCACATTGCTGGTGTAGTAGTGTTCCAGCTCTCCAACTGGTGGCGAGGCCAAAGTCTGCCAGCTTCACGTTGCCCTCTTCATCAAAGAGGATATTTTCGGGCTTCAGATCTCGATGGACGATGTTCAGGTCATGGCAATACTTGATGGCTGACAGGATCTGCCCGAATATTTTCTGTGCCACTTCCTCCTGCAGCCTGCCCTCCTCCGTCACTCTTTGGAACAAGTCTCCTCCCGGGGCAAACTCCGTGATGAAGTAGATTTGCTCTGTTGCTACCAGCACCTGGAAGAGGCGAATGATGTTGGGATGGTGCAGTCTTTCCAGGGCCATCATCTCAGATACGATGAACTGGAGGTCCTCCTCGAGGTTTTCTATCACTTTGATTGCCACCGGGATGCCTGTGAGGCGATGGTAGGCCAGCTGCACAGAGCCAAATGCACCATGGCCGATGGGAAATAGGACCATATATTGGCTGTTCAGGCTCTTGGTGTTGGGGTGGCAGTCCATGAGGCTAGGTGGTCACTGTGCTCCCGTGCAGACAGGTGGTGGCAACGTCTCAGCTCAACAGCTAACCAGATAGCTATGAGAGTCCCACAGGTCACCTAAGTTAGCTCCCTGCTCTGTAGGGACAGAGCTGCAGCCCAGCCCAGGGCCTTATATACAGGACCCTCATGCCTCAAAGTTGCTTCTTGTGAGGCCAGAGTGAGAAATTGACCAATCGCAGCAGGCTATCTATAGCCCACAGTGGCTGGCTTCATGTTTTGCCCCAGGTACCTTTCTCCTTCTCATCAAAATGAAGTTAGTCTCCACCAGCTTCTGCTTCAGTGGATCAGACAGACAGATGGATATTATCTCATCTACAAATTACAGCCAGCACATTACAGCCAGCACAGTCTTCAGTGGCCTTTGTCCTTGGCTTCTGTGTACCTCAAACCATTTCTGGCTTTTTGAGGATTAGGTACCTTTTGAACAGGTCTCCTGTAGAGAGGCAAAGTCATTAGGGATTTGTCAAAGCCATGTTTACAGTCTGTTCTTCGGACCAGCAGGGGACTAAAGGCAGGAAGATCCATGGCATGGGGAGTGCTTGGCCACTCTCTAGCCTGAACCTGTTTGTCCCAGGCCTGGCCCAGCGGTTTGCTTCCAGTGTTGACTAAAGGTCACATTAAATATGAACTCCGAGAGAATAGGAGGAAGCCCCCTGGCATCTCTGGGCATGAACTTACTCTATCTGAGGAGGAAGTGAGGAGGTTGGGAGTGGGGAAGGGCTCTAGGTTCCTGTCATGCCTGTTGACCTCAAGGAGTTCTGGGAAACTCCTATGATGACTGAGCTCCTTATAGATAAGAGATCTGAATTTCTACCTTGTGATCCTGGGTGCTGATTGACCTTAGGACCATTGTCCTGGACAACTCCTAGAGCATGGCTGCAGCCTCCTGTCTGCTTCTCCAACAGTTTCCAGTCATTCCTATCTCACAGTTCCTGAGAGTCACTCCATTTGGGGGACAGGATCATGTCTCTCAATCAGAGGCCAAGCACTTGTTGTCTTTGAGACAAACATAAACTAGCTCATAAGGACTGGTGGGAACTGAGGGACCAAAGTGAAATGGCCACTCTGTCCTGACCCATCTTCTGAATCCTATTCATCTTCTCCATCACAGGCCGCTCCTCCTCTGCCTAAAGCAATGGACTAGGGCACTTTATGGTTTCTTTATGGGTGGTGGGACCACCATCCAGCTGCCTGCTGTCCCACACCATGACCAAAAACATCTTAGGAAGAAAGGAGTTATTTAGCTTGCATATTCCATTCAAAGCCCATCACTGAGGATAGTCAGGGTAAGAACTCAAGCAGGAGCAGAAACAAGAACCATAGGGGAAAGTTACTGACTTGTTCTCCATGACTTGCTCAGCTTGCTTTCTCATATGATTTAGGACCACTGTCCAGGGCTGGCACTGCCCACAGGGAGCTGGAAGGGCCTTATCTGTGTTTAAGAAGGTGGCCCATGGCCATGCCCACAGGACAAAGTGGTGAAGGCAATTTCTCAGTTTCCTCTCCCTTGTGACTCTTGTGTCAAGTTGACAGAACCCAGCCAGTATTCCTGCCTCCTCTTGTGCCCATGTAGCAAGACCCCCAAGCAAGACCACCACAGAGCCAATATCCCGAGCAAGTACAAAGGGGTTTATTAAAATATGTAACCCCGGGCTTTGTCCACGTCCAACACACTGGCTAGCCAGGTGAAAGAGGACAGCCCTGGGCTCTCAGAATGAAGGAGTTTTAAAGGGAAAAACTGCAGGCTAAGGGGTACAAGCCTTCCTATTTCAGGGTCACACTTCAGTCAACAGGAACATTTAGCCAAGAGAAGAACTATAGAAAACCAAAGACGTTTGGAGACTCTCCCAGTACTGTTGGAGACTTTGATGGACTAAGCCTTTGTTTTAGCTATTTCTTGGCCAGCAGCTTACCCACCCTGGGGGCAGGGAGTAGCCTTGACTGGAGTCTTAGGTGGGTGTCTGTGTCTCTGAAACTTGGTTCAGCTTTTATCTTATTATTTCTAGACATGAAGTTTTCTTTAAAATGGAGTTTCTCTTGCTTTCTCACTCTCAGTCAGAGTCTACTTCCTTCCTGCTCCACAAACTGAGAAGTGGCAGTGTCTCTAAGAAGTTGGTAGGATATTAAGTGGTTGTTAAGTGTTTTCCTTAGTAGGAATATAGTGGATGTGGTGATGATGGTGGTGGTATGAGGTGTAGTTGTGGTTGTGGTGGTGTGTACTGATTATCCACACAATCTCTCAGCTGTTATTCCCAGATCATGGGAACCCCCAGAAGACCTCCATGGAGATCTAATTCCACATGTAAAGCAAAGAGCCTTTATTTCAAGCTCAGTCTCTGTCCCTCACAGCGGTGACAACAGAGAGCTCTAAGCTGAGTAAGGATAGAGTTTTTATCATAGCAGAGGTTAGGATGAGGGCATTTCCAGAGTTTGGGACCCTGATTGTCTGACAATTGTCTGGGGGTATCTGCAAAACAAAAATAGGTTTGTGCTAGACTCAGGGATATCTGGCCACCTTATCTAATGGTTGGCATGTTATTTTTCATCCCTCAGTTGATCCCTGGGTGGTGTCATTTTTTGGCTTTTCCTGGATCTGGGGGTTGCCTGCCAGTAAGCCAGTCACAGAAGCAGTATCTGGACACCTAAGCCTGTCATGGCTGCTGTGTGGTCAAGCTGTGCTGGGGACCCTCAACATTCCCCACTTCACAGGTACCAAAGATAGGGCTCAATCATGACTCCTACCTGTCCAGAGATGCAAGGGTTTGGGGACCTACAAACCATTAGCTAATAGATTTTTCTAGGGCAGTGACATCTTTATCTACTCTCTTTCTTAAGGCCTTGTAGTTCTGATCTTTGAGTGCAACCAGATTAGAATCTTATTTTACACCACTTTGGTTCTGCACAAAGAATGTCAAGTCTCTTATCTTATTGCAGAGCCATTTCAGTTAATAAGTTTATCAATTGACAACTCTGAACCTATTTTCATGGTATGTCAATGAGCATTATAGTTGGCCATCTTGCCCTTATGCCAGGGAATTTCCTTTTGACCCAACATTTCAGCCTTCTCTGGACAGGGAACATGGGATGACATATTTTCTTCTGCAGCTGCTTCAACCTGGCATTGGGGTACCATTGTCAGGGCCCCAAAAAGCCTAATCAAATACTGGGCAATGGGGCATTGGCAGAAACGTGTGGCTATCTGACCTCATAGATACAGGGAACAAATCAGGTCTGCTGGGCTGGTCCATGTCAGCTTTAGTCTGGAGCTCACAGTCGTCCAGAACAGTGTAGTCAGCAACTGACGCTTGGAGGTGTCTGCCATCCAAGGGGAAATCTGTTGAGACAAACTGAAACTAGGAACAGAAGTTGTAATTTATGAACTTATTTGGAACCCTAAGGCTCACATACTTAGTAACTGGGAAGAACAGGGGTCCCAAGGCCAAGAGAAAGAAAAAATACCATCTTTAGGAATAAGCTGTACTCATCTGGGGTCCTTCTGACATCTGTGAAATGGATCCAAGTTTTATGACTCTTTTAATCCTCTGAGGCCTACAGGAACTATCTTACAATATGACATAAAAGTTTTAGATAAGTTAGTTTTATCAATCTGTACTGAAATCCATATCACAGACAAAGCAGGTGATGGGTATCTGTAAAACAGCAGAAGTGGACTCATACCTTTGTGACCCAACAAGAACTACAGATTTCAGTTAAAAGCATATGCATTTTCCTACTGTCCAGACAGACAAGTATAAATTGGACAGGATGTTTATTTTGGATTGGGGAGAAGCACTTCTAGGTTTATAGAAGACAACTAAAATTAATCTAAAATGTTGAGCTTATAAGTGAACAGTAAGAAGCCATTATTCTATCAGCTTATCAGAACTCTATTAAATGTTGAGTTCTGAACTCTTATACCATAGAACAGGAGAGCAATCTGTAACATTTCTCATAATCTAAATCATTTTCTGGGATCCGCAAAAGCTTATAGGCTTTCATATCCTCAGATCTTTCTTAGACCCATATTTAAAACTTTATGACTTATTTAAACTTTCATATCTTATAACATTTTTTTAAAAGTGAGCTAACAAGCCAGGCAGTGGTGCCACATCCCTTTAATCCCAGCACTCGGGCGACAGAGGCAGGCAGATCTTTGTGAGTTCGAGGCCAGCCTGGGCTACCAAGTGAGTTCCACAAAAGGCACAAAGCTACACAGAGAAACCCTGTCTCAAAAAACCAAAACAAAAAACAAAAAAAATGAGCTAACAAGCTGGCTATAATAGCCTTGCAGAAGGATCTGGTTGTCTGATGCTGCCAAGCTGACAAAGCTATAGCTAGCCTAACTGTCAGTACTATCAGAAATCTGAGAAGGATAAATTACGTCTGAGGGCAGATCAAGCAGCTTCCAATCCTATAAATGACAGGGACCAGTCCATACCCAGGTTTACATAGTGATGGAGGCACCATTCAGAACAGCATCAGTCTTCTTTGGCCATCAGGCCTATAAGACAGAGTTTTTTCTGTGGAAGAGGGACATGGGAAGACTGATCTTCCTTTGTCCAGACAAAAGGTGAAATCAATTTCAGTGTCCTGCTATTTCTCCACAGTCTGAGCCAGGTCCTGGTGGCAGATGTTGCATTGGGCATCTTGCCCCATGATTAGTATTGCTGTAATCCAGGCAGAAATGCTGTGGTGGCTTATACATACTCTTCTTTGGAGACCTTGGGTTACTGTTGAGATCTGGGAGTCTGTTTGACATAATGAGCTTTTAGATCAACATTTAAGTGCCATATTCTGGAGATCTCTGAAGTATGAGGGCTGTCCAGGTGTATCTGAATAGACAAACTTTGTTACTTCTTTCAAGCTCAACCCTGAAAACATATGCAAGGGACTAAGTAAAGCTTGTCCCTGTGATTAATTATGTCAGTACTTAGCCTGACTACAATTTAAAAACTTGATTACTTATGACTGACTATTTACTTATGTTCTCTAACAGTCTACAATAAGCAGCCTTAAAAACAATGATTCTAAATTGAAGTTCTTCTAGTATCAAATACAAGTTCAGTAAAGAAACCAAACCAAACTACCAATATAAAACATATATGTGATTCACTTTATCCTAATAGCTTAAGTTTAACAAGTTTAGCAAAGACAAGGAGGGTAGACAACATTCTTAAACCCAAATGGACCTTGGGTAAGGAGAAACATTCTCTAAGTCACTGGTTCTCAACTTTGTCAATGCTATTTCATAACTGCAGTTTTGTCGTTGTTATGAATCTCAATGCAAACATCTGACATACAGGTGATCCTAGGCTATCCCTGGAAAAAGGTTTTCAGCTCCTAAAGGGTCAAGACTCATGGAGTCAGAAGCTGTATCAAGCCCTGAGCCAGACTGCTTAGATCATTGTCTTGCTGCATCACAAGAAATGAACATTCCCAGTTTCTGGTAAGTATTTGGAGCTTATGGCTGTGACCCTAATTTTTATCCTTTTAAATATCTTTTTTTTAATTTTATTTCATGTGCTTTGGTGTTTTGCCAGCATGTATATCTCTGTGAAGGTACCAGATCCCCTGGAACTGAAGTTATAGGCAGTTGTAAGCTGCCATGTGGGTGCTGGGAATTGAACCTGGGTCCTCTGGCAGAGCAGTCAGTGCTCTTAACCACTGAGCTATCTTTCCATCCTGCCTTTTAAGTATTTTAAAAATTGTTCTTAAAAAGGTTAAGATCTCTCAAAAATTGTTCTGCAATTATCAACAATAAAGTACCTTCTTTTACTTTAAGAGGGAGGAAACAAGGCACAACCACAATCTGTATAAAGTAAGACCAAGCTCCAGGGTGCAAACAATCCCAAAGTTCAATATCTGGGATTCGTTCATAATCCTTTGGTTCTTTTTCTTAGAAACTTAGATCATTTCTTTGGCCCTACTCTTGGCAGCGTATCCATACCTGCCTTCTAGATCTCAGCCTGCTCCTTTTTTTTTTTTTTTTTTCTTTTTTTGGTTTTTCGAGACAGGGTTTCTCTGTGTAGCTTTGCGCCTTTCCTGGAGCTCACTTGGTAGCACAGGCTGGCCTCCAAGTCACAGAGATCCTCCTGGCTCTGCCTCCCGAGTGCTGGGATTAAAGGCGTGCGCCACCACCGCCCGGCAGCCTGCTCCTTTTCACTGTGGCTGGTACTTCTGGTGATCATCACCTAGCACTGGCATTTTTTTTTTTTGAACTGAAACAGTGTTTTATTGCAATCACAAAGCACCAACTCACCAAGGTATGGACAAACATCGCTCAGTAAATGTCTCTTTGAACAGAGATGTAACAAGTTTACTTTTTCAAATTCTGAAAGACAAGTACTCAAACCAGGGACCAAACACAGCAGAGGACAATTAAAAAAATATTACAGAGTCATGGAGGAATATATATGCATATATAAAAATATTTTGTGCTATTAACAAAGCTTTGGGATCTATTAACTCTTGACAAATTGCTTCAGGAAGAATTATAAATACAAACCATAAAGTAAAAAACAAAAACAAACAAACAAACAAAACCCCCAAAGCCCCTAAATGCTTTCTTCAGCAACAAGGAACCAACATAAGCAGGAAATATTCTTTCCCCTGTGACAGTGAGTTGATTACAAGAATGTCTCCAGTGCAAAGCAAGCTTCTCTTCTCAGAGAGAGTTCTGCTCCTGAAGGGAGCCTGGTGCATGTTTCATTCACACACAGCACAGCACATCCCTGTGAAACCTTAACAAGGTCAAGTGGAGAACCCTCTAGAAAAAAGGGTGTTGGCAATTCCATCCATGGAGCGTACATCTAGGAGCAGAGCACTTTATGGGAGACAGTACTCCCTCACTCGTCTCCCTTCCCATGGAGTTCTGTTTGTACTCATTTCTAAGTCTATAACCCAGACCACTCATTCCACATCCATCCTCCCTTTTAAGGAGTTGACGGAAAACAATCTATGCTGAAACAAAGAAAATTCTGTGATTTCAAAGCCCTTGAGGGGAGGGGTACCTAAGAGTCAATGACAAATTGGTGTGACAAGGGCAACCATTGCGTGTCCATTCTGTCTTTGCTCCTCCAGGCTGAGTCAGGCCAGCCAAGGGACTGCCTAGACTATCCAGTAGGATAACACTTTGTTGGATCGAAATTCTTTATGTATACGCATGTCTGTATTCTGTTTGTGAAGTCTCACAAAACGAAACTAAATTACATCACTGTGAATCCTGTTCTGAGGACTGAGACCTCGATTTCACTTTACTAGGAAGAGCTGTTCTTTAAATGCTTGGTCTGAAGAGGTTTTACATGATACTCCTAGATTTTCAGAGCAGGCCCCAGTTTCAACTGCAGCCCTGTCAGCATGTCATTTCTCGTCAAGAGCAGGGATTTTCCATCAATTTCCTGTTCCTGAAAAGCATTGGCTTGCTCCTCAAATCCTGCTGTTCGGAAATAATTGACGACGTCCATCACAGCCCAGTCTGCAGGATCGGGAGGCCTTCCATTTTCCATGATGGAACTCCAGGAAGCACAGACGGCCCAGGAAAGCCAGGCTGTGCTGTAGGGATCCTCTGCCTGGTCCGTGCTGGACCGAGGTCTTCGAGGGCAGGGCTGCACACTTCCCAAAGGGCGTCTCCAGGGCCAAGGACAGCGGCGGTGGTCAGCTGAGCAACTCGCAGTGGCGCGGGGGACAGCAGGGAAACTTTCTGCTGAGATTCTCAGGGAGAACCAGGCTGTCTGCCTGGGGTGGGAGCTCCTAAGGGTGTGGCGCCGAGCCTAGCACCCCGTCCTGTCCCACCAGCTCTGCCCTGCTCCACTCCAGGTGACAAAGTGCATGCCCGAGGGGCGCCCAACACACAGGGATCAGCACTGGCATTTTTAAAACTGGACTCTCTTTGGAACTCTAGCCCTGCCATACATTTGTAAACCCCAGCTCTTCCCTATGATCCCTTCATGTCTTGAAAACCATTATCAGCTGATTATATGAGTAAATCTTAACTTAAACAGTTTAGCTGCCAGAACAAGGTATATTCTTGTGTATAAAAGCATTGAGGTACAGCTTTAATACTTATTAAATACCTTATTTATTAAACATATGTAGCCATCTATTTAAATTCTCTGGAAGCTTACTGTTGAACACTTAGCAAAAACATAAGTACTCAGGTGTAAGTCTCTAAGTTATCTTTTTGTTAACTTGAATAGAGCTTTGTAACCTTTAGTAAAAGATGGCTGCCAGGCACATGGCTGCCTATTTGGTCACTAGACAAGATGGAGGAAAGCCATATGGTTGCTGTTTAAGACATGTTTTTCCAAACAATAATTACTTACACATATATGCACAGTTGGATTCAAATTACATACACATCAGTACAGTTAAAACTAGCTTACATTTACACATACAGTTAAATAAGTCACATATATGTCCACACACACACACACATCCATATTTAACATAAACAGTTTGGATAATCATCAGCTAATTTTAAAATGGAAACCAACCATAATTAACTTTTAAATTCAGTGTTTCCAAGTATAAGAAACCACAACAGACATAGCTGACATTCCATGTGATCTTCTACAATCTTCCATATTCACAGCATACATGCTGACCTTCTATAACCTCCCATGTTCCCTCAGTCCATTTAGGCATTTACTTCAGATAATTTTCCCTCTTCCTTTTTTAAACATAGAAACTCTTACCAAAATCTTTCTTGTGATTTCCCTCAGTAGTCTAGGATATAATGTAAAGCTGCAATATTTTATACAAGAGCAGAAATTCATGCATATACCATAGCAAGAATAACTCTGTTTGCATCAACTTTGTACCAATGTGAAGTATCTTTAACTAGCAGTAGTTTTTTAATCAATAATAATTTATAACCAACCCTTTTCAATGATGACAAATATTTATAATCTATTGAATCTGAATGCTACAACATTATAACACAGTCCAGTGTCTCCATAAGGGTGTTTACCTCAGTTCAGGAGACTCATTGGATGGTCAAAAATGCTTTGTCCTGTCTGTCTTTTGGCTTTGGATGCTAGGGAAGTATATCAGATAAAATACACTGTTAGAAGTGCTTGGGGAAGGTATGAAAGCACACAAGAAATTCATTGCAGGAAACAACTGATATATTAAAAGCCCAATAACACCAAATACTCCTTGAGATTTGGGTTCCTCTGGAAGAATTCCCTAATTCTTCTAGGTATAGCTTTACCATATTCAGCTTAATTCTTACTACATTCTTCTGGCTTATAGCAATCAAAGTCTGAGCAAGAACACACCCTCCTTCTTGGGTTTCTTTTCTCAGGTGTCTTCCCATGGCAAGAAGAAAAGTGAGCCACAGAAGTCTCCATTAAAGCTGGAGTCATTCCTCACAATCTGCTTATTTTCCCTTTTCCAAGTCACAAATGGAATACCAATGTGGAGCTCCCCAGTTGGGCAAAGAACCCACCCCTTTGAGATCACACACTATCCCACTGATTTTTCTCTCCCTCTTTCTCCTTGTACTGACCCTGAGGCAAGTCTGCTGAAGACCCTGACTTAGTTCCATTTGAGGAGGGGAAAGCAGAGTGCTCACATCTGGAGTTGAATTTCCCCCCGGGCTGCTGTGCCTAACTGTGTGTGATTGTCTGCACATGTGCTTGAGGGTCTTACAGGCACGAATGCCCTAAGCAAGAAGGCAGCTGGCCCACTAGAGAACTGGACTGAACACAGCTGGTTAGTGATTTCCTCCTTCTGCCCTCAAATATCTCATATTCAGATATCAAGTGTGGAACACAATCACTTCAGAGACTAGGAAGACCTAGACAGGCAGCAGGACTCAAAAGCAAGGCAGCCCTCTCCAATAAGCTCTTCACTTCCAGTGGTGGATGCAGTGCTGAGAAGTCAAATGCCCTTCGGCCCTCACAGGAGTCCCACCTGTGCCCTCTCTGTCACAGCCCATGGAGGGAATGCAGAGCTTAGCAGAGGGGGAAGGATGGGCTGGAGATCCTGCTCAATCATTGAGGGTCATGGCAGTGGGTCCCTGTATGTGTCTTGGGAAAGCATCAGGAAGAGAACTGAAATATGGAGGCTTGTTTGTCCAAGACACTGGAGATCAAGGTAAAAGGTTTGGATGTGTGTGAGCTCCTGTGTCTGGATGTATATGTATGTGTGTCCCACTCAGTGGGGTCCAGACATGGTAGATGCACAAGAAGGTTGAGAACATCCTAGAGCCCTCTGACTTCCTGCAATAAAGACAATGGCCAGGGGCCAGCCCAAGCAATTGACAGGTTCCGGAGAGGAGGCAAGGAGTAGGTGAGTAAAGAATTCAGTCAGGCCAGGCGGTAGTGGCGTATGCTTGTAATCCCAGCCCCCAGGAGGCAGAAAAAGGCAGATCTCTGTGAGTTTGAGGACAGCCTGGTCTACAGGGTTAGTTCCAGGATAGCCTTGGTGGATACATTGAGAAACTAAAAAAGAAAAGAATTGAGTCAGGCCATTGTTGGTCAGGCTTCAAGATACTATAGAACTCAATTAGCAGTTCCAAAACATAAATCATATCATTTCTGTCCCTGGACATGTGCTTAACTTTGTTTTGCATGAGGTCATATGTTAAGTAATATAATATTTAGTAATATATTTAGTAATATACTGTTAATAAACTGTGACAGAACAGAGAGTTTATCTTTTATCGTCACATTCCCTCATCAACCACATAACCCAACTTTTAGGATACTGTGTCTGTTACAAGGGTGCTAGACAGACAGAAAATTTCCAGGCTAGCATGGGCAGATTGCCAAGTCCCAAGCAGTGTATTACGAACTCTGAATGGTCAGAGTGCCGATTGTCAATAGGCCAAAGAATAATCCTCAGGCCAAAGCTGATTAATTCATTATTCAATTTCTCGCATAATACAACAATTACATTTTTATATCCATATAGAATGTATTTATATGGCTAATCCTGATAATCTTTTGTTTCTACAAACCATTCACAGATTTATTGACAAAGAAACCAGGAAATCCAATCCTACTCACAATCCTTTCAGAAGAAAAAATACAAGTAAGCCTAAACAATGAGATGAAAAGTATGTACATAAAGAAAATGTCCAGACACTGTAGAGACTGAAGAAGATTCTGGAAAATGGAAAGACTTCTTGAGCTTGTGGCTATATTGCTGGGAGTGATCAGCTGATAAGGCTCAATCTGGACCAAGACTCTGGTTGATCAAGATCAACTCAAAAAAATCAGTAGCCCTCCTATACACAAATGATAAAAGGGCTGAGAAAGAAGTCAGAGAAACATCACCTTTACAATAACCACAAATAATATAAAATACCTTGGGATAACACTAACTAAACAAGTGAAGGACCTTTTTGATAAGAACTTTAAATCTCTAAAGAAAGAAATTGAAGAAGATATCAGAAAATGGAAGGATCTCCCATGCTCATGGATAGGTAGGATTAACATAGTAAAAATGGCAATCTTACCAAAAACAATCTACAGATTCAATGCAATCCCCATCAAAATCCCAACACAATTCTTCACAGACTTGGAAAGAAAAATACTCAACTTCATATGGAAAAACAAAAGACCCAGGATAGCTAAAGGAATCCTATACGATAAAGCAATCTTTGGAGGCATCACCATCCCTGACCTCAAACTCTACTATAGAGCTATAGTAATAAAAACAGCTTGGTACTGGTATAAAAACCGACATACAGACCAATGGAATCGAATTGAAGACACTGACATTAATCCATCCACATATGAACACCTGGTTTTTGACAAAGGAGCCAAAACTATACAATGGAAAAAAGAAAGTATCTTCAACAAATGGTGCTGGCATAACTGGATGTTAATATGTAAAAGACTACAAATAGATCCATATCTGTCACCATGCACAAAACTCAAGTCCAAGTGGATCAAAGACCTCAACATAAATCCAGTTACACTAAACTTCATAGAAAAGAAAGTAGGAAGTACTCTTGAACGCATTGGCACCGGAGACCATTTCCTAAATATGACACCAACAGCACAGACCCTGAGCACAACAATTAATAAATGGGACCTCTCAAAATTGAGAAGCTTTTGCGGGGTGAAAGACACAGTCAATAAGACAAAAAGACAGCCAACAGAATGGGAAAAGATCTTCACCAACCCCACATCTGACAGAGGATTGATCTCCACAGTATATAAAGAACTCAAGAAACTAGACATCAAAATACTAAACAATACAATTAAAAAATGGGCTAAAGAGCTAAACAGAGAATTCACAAAACAAGAATCACAAATGGCTGAAAGACATTTAAAGAAATGCTCAACATCCTTAATCATCAGAGAAATGAAAATCAAAATGACCCTGAGAGACCACCTTACAGCTGTCAGAATGGCTACGATCAAAAACACCAATGACAACCAATGTTGGAGAGGATGTGGAGCAAAGGGAGCACTCCTCCACTGTTGGTGGGAATGTAAACTTGTACAACCACTGTGGAATTCAGTATGGCAGTTTCTCAGAAAATTAGGAATCGAACTACCTCAAGACCCAGTCATCCCACTCTTGGGCATATACCCAAGGAATGCTGATTCATAGCATACAGATACATGCTCAACTATGTTCATAGCAGCACTATTTGTAATAGCCAGAACCTGGAAACAACGTAGATGCCCTTCAACTGAAGAATGGATGAAAAAAAATGTGGTGCATATACACAATGGAGTACTACTCAGCAGAGAAAAACAATGAAAGCATGAAATTTGCAGGCAAATGGATGGAACTAGAAAAAAATCATCCTGAGTGAGGTAACCCAAACCCAGAAAGACAAAAATGGTATGTACTCACTCATAAGTGGATTCTAGTTATAAAATAAAGAACAATCAGACTACAACCCACAGAACCATGGAGGCTATAGATATAGCATGGAGGTCCCTAGGATGACTGTGGCTTATAATAAATTTCAGTTTTACTCAATTCCTGAGCAAGCCTCAAGGAAACATCTATTAAGATAAGAATACATACTGTATCAAGCTGATAATAGAAAAATTAATTAATTAATTAACTTTAAACAATAAAAAAGAAAAGAAAAATTTGAAATATTAAACAAACAAACAAACATTTTACTAAAGTTAAAAAAAGGGAGAACTAGGGACTCATCATTCCTCTCCACATTCTATTCTTTCCCTTGTTTTATATATTTTAAATATTTTTATCAGTGGATTCTGCTGGAGTATCCGATACAGATAAGCACTGGAGGGCCCCTGATGCAAATCGTCCTCTGGAGCGATGGAGAGATCTTTTTACTAGCACATGGAGACCCAATCTAGTGTTGGTGTGGCCCCGGGGTTCTATTTATGTCTTTCCTCAGGACAATGAGGTTCCTCTTTGGATTCCTGAGCACTGAACACGCCCTGTGGCTGCTGCTGAAACCCAACATGACAGAGACCTAATGGGTCTTCATGAAAAAATCTACCCTTCTGATGCCAATGGAGATTGAGAGCCCAATATCGCCAGCTTTGGCAAGCATTAATGTAAGCCTAGGAACTATAGCCATGATATTGGATTCTCCAGAAGGGCTGCCAGCTAAAGTCGTGCTGGGATCAAGAAAAATGGGCCTTGGCGGTTCGTGTTACTGGAGTTGTATCCATGCCAGTGGATGTCCACACACTCGAGAAGAGAATTTGACATTGCTGCTGCTGCTGTTGCTGTTATAGCAATGTCGCACACCACTGCTACTGTTTCTGGGATTACCATTTCATAATTGCTTACTACAGCTAGCACAGTGGAGACCCTGGCAACAAAAGTAGATACCACAGTTAGTTAATCTTCCATTCTATTGGGCATGATAAATCTAATTCAGTAGTTATATACATCTCGATTGGTTTTGAAAATTATAAATTTACAAACTCAAGCTCCAGTTGCTTTTGCGATACTATTTTACAAGGACTCCAATGTACTGTAAGGCTCGTTAAGGAAGGGAATGGCTCAGTTGCCTTTAGCCTATGGGTAAGATAGGACCTCTGTGGGTCTTTTCTCTGTTGAACACACAGATTACAAGCTCAGTGCCACTTTGAGATCTTTGGCAGCAGTTAAATCTGCAGCTCACACATGATTGAGCCTGTATGATAATGAGTATTCAGAGACGGATAATGCCTGGGGGGCACTCACCAACCTAAGACAGAGCACCTGTGTGGCCTGGGCAGGTGTCTCCATGATGGGTAAGGTGACCTGCTGACGTCCCACGCAACCCAAGTCAGAAACTCATTTTTTAATAAAAGGGGGACCTGTAGCTCCCTGGCCCCCGTTTTGGGTAACTGTTGCCTTGCTTGTGGACTTTGAACTTGATATCCTCTCTACGCTAATTCCCTGCCAGGTTCCACCCTCCTGAATGCTAAAGGGAAGTTCCTTGTCTGTGTATCCTGAATAATGGGCGTTAACAGCTTAGATGCAAGATTGTAAAACATCGGTAGCGAACTTCTGCCCTTCTCCCATTGTGCTGTAAGCCTGTATTTAAGACCTCCTCCCTCCTTCAATAAATGACATTCTGCATTTAAAATATATATATATATATATATATATATATATATTACATATATACATACTACGAATGTAATCTATAAATACTACAAATGTGATTAATATCATGAGTGTAATTAATGATTATCATGAGTGTAATTTTTAAAAAAAGACATACTTTCATACACAAATGCATGCACTTGAGTGTATTTTTGCTCTAATATCTGCCCAGGGTATGGTGTTGGATCACACAGAATGAGACACCCCCCCCCCTTTCTACACTCCTATGAAGTTAAGATACATAAAACATACAAAACCCATACTTGAGCAATGACTTGCTTAAAAAAAAGGAAAAGAAAAGAAACCAAAACCCAACATTAATGCAGGCAATGGGAGCATTCAACAGTGGAATTCCTTTTGTCTTAATTATGAAGGTGACGGGTGACTGGAATTGCTTATTTACTCAGTAATTCTGCTGGGCCAACATCCTGCTGAAAGACCTTATCACTTAACACCCTATCACCACACCTCACAGTTTAAATATAACTTCCATTTTAGAGAAGAAGAACTGGCCTTAGAGGTTAAGTAGCCCCGAGGCTTCTTCTCAGTCAGTTTACAGGAGAAGAGGAGGTTAGTTATTGATGTACTGTCACCTAAGCAAGTAAGAGTTCCTTTGGTGACATCTGGTAACTAAACAGAAAAGAGTTTTTCTGTGAAAAGCCCAAGGCACCTGTACCCACCCCACACCATCAAACTCCAACTGCTGGATCTCCCAGATCTGTGAAACTTTCATTCACCCCTCTCCTTGTTTCTTTGAGAATGCTGAAAACGTTCCCTGGGAGGAGTTTTCCTTTTTTAAATGATTTTTTTTCCTTTTAGTATAGGAGTGTTTTTTTGCCTGCATATATGTATGTACACCATGTGCATGCCTGGTGTCTGAGGAGGCCAGAAGATGGGGCTGGATCTCCTGGAACTGGAGCAACAGAGTTCTGAGCAGCCATGTGGGTGGTGAGAACTGAACCTGGTTCCTCTGTAAGAACAAGTGCTCTTAACCACTTAGCCATCGCTTCAATCTCTTATCATTATTTCTTGGTCATGCAATATATATATAATTTGGGTCCTGGTTTTGGATCTATGAACTGAATGACTTGTAATCATGTGTCAACCATGTTAAATGATGTCTTTACACAGTAATATCATTCTAGCCAGAGGAAAATGTGCCCCAGAAGCAAGGAAAAATAAAGTTTCCCTCTTTGTTCAAAAAAAAAAAAAATGTCCAGGCACTGTAGAGACTAAAGAAGATTCTAGAAGATGGAAAGACTTCTTGAGCTTGTGGCTATATTGCTGGGAGTGATCAGATGATAAAGCTCAATCTGGACCAAGACTCCAGTTATATTCTTCACAGACAGAGAAAAAAAAAATTTTCATATGGAAACCCAAAAGTCCTTGAAGAACCAAAGTAGTCCTAAATCAGAAAATAGTCCTGCCAGGACTGTTGGCACACGCCACAAATCCCAGCACTTGGGAGGCAGATAAGGTGGGGATCCTTGAGTTTAAGGACAGCCTGGTCCACATAGTGAGTTTCATAACAGAGCTGCACAGTGAGACCTGACTCAAAAAACAGAGATGAAGAGGAGAAGAGAAGGTGGAGGAAGAAGATGTTGAGGAGGAGGGGGAGGAGGAGGAGGAGAAATCATGGTGCTGGCAGGATCCCAACACTACAGAGTCATAGAATCAAAAGCAGTGTGGTAGTGGAACACACATGCAGGTCACTGGAATACAATGGAGGATCTAAAAATGAACCCACAAGCAAGAGTCACCTAAATCTATATAAAGTTGGTGATGGACATCTGTAGGAAAAAAGGACAGCTTTGTCAACAAATGTTGCTGGGAAAATGGAATATCAACACGTAGAAGACAGATATCCATATTAGCCCACATTAGGATCATTCCAAATGAATCCAAGATAAGACCTGGGGTGCTACAGGAAATCACCACACACTTTACCACATAGTCTGGGAAATACCTCAGGAACTGACAAGTGGCCTTATGTGACATCAAAAAGCTTCTGCACACCGAAGGAAATGTGACCAAAGGAAAGGGACAC
>NW_023505789.1:0-3000 GCF_004664715.2 Peromyscus leucopus | reverse complement strand
CCTTGAAAACCTGAACCTCCATCCCAGCCTCAATCAGGCAGGTTCAACACCTGCTAACAAATCACACCACCCACTGGATACAGCAGGGGCCGCCTGGCTCTGCGGGAGAACCTTCAACAACATCTTAACAGAGGAGTGAAGAGATTTACACTCTTGGAGTCGCTTCCTGACCTGAGGATTACCACAAACTAGGTCACTTTCACTACCACCCCCCTTTTGTCTTCTCTTACCAAATCACCCCAGCTGTCTTTAACTCACCCCCGCCCTCCCAACACTGTATAAACCCTCTGCTCTGCAGGCCAGCCCTGGAGAGAAGGTGGAGGCTGATTGCTTATCTACCCCATCTATCTATCCCATATCCCAAGGCTAACATGACAAGACCATGGCTAGCAGGCCCCACTGGGTAACACTCGGGAGTGTGAGAGGCTGCAGTTCCTTGGAAAGAGCCGGGGTGTCCTTTTCGGACACCAGTTTTATGGTCACTTACAAAGGGCCAAAAATATTACTGTCCCGGGACACAGGCCACAAGTTCAAAGCGTTTCCTCCGAATTTAAAAGGTGTTCATCACTAAAAGGACCAGCCCTCTCAGCTATACCCCGAAGACTTCCAGGAGAGCAGGTAGGGGCCCAGCTTTTTCTGAACCCACAGGAGGAGCTGCGGGTACGTCTGGCACCTGGAAACCATACCACACACAAAGGCACGCGTAGGGTCACGGCTGGGCATCTAGATAACCCTCAACAGGTGACAGTGTAGGGGTCAATGCACTCAAAACGACTTATAGCCACCCAAAAGGCATCAGCGAAGACACGCAAGACTTCTAAAAATAAGAGCAAAGAGCAAAACAAAAACAGACCTACAGGTCCTCTCACAAGTTTGGGGTTAAGTTACCAGAACCTAGTGGATTTGGGGAGCAGTGGGGGTGCAAAGTAGAAGAGTTAAGGTGTTAATGAGCTCCCCCTCCCCAGACTGGGCTAGCCGGACCTCAGGGCAGCCAGAGGATCCGGGGTCGGCCTCCGAGACACCTGCCACCCCAGAGGCCACTCACCTTGAGGTAGTCATTTTCCGAACGCAGTTCCTCCATCTCCCTCAGCAACTCTTCTTCCTCCGCCACCACCAGGAGCCGGGGCTGCTCGCCCAAGTTAGGCTCCCTGGGAGTCCCGAGAATCGTCCGCTCCGGTGGCGTTCGGCCCCCAACATCCTCCACCGAACCCGGTCCCGGGGACCCTGAGGGGACCCCGCCTGGGCTGCTTCGGCCCCCGAGACCGGCACCAGCGACAGGGGGCGCCGTGAGCAGCGCGGGGGACTCAGGGCTGCCCGGCGGCGGCCCGCGGGCTCCGGAGGTCTGGGTGGGTGCTCCGCGCAGGGGCTCCCGGTCACTGGAACCGGTACCCGACTCGGCGTCGCTGCTGGCGGCGGGGAGCAGACGCTGCTCATCAGACAAGGGTTCGGAGGCGCAGTCGGAGAGATCCGAGCTGCTGTCCGTGTGGCTGATACGCGAGCCGGCCACCGAGGTCACCGAGAGGGTCACGGCGGGGACCCGGGCGATGGGAGCCGGGGGCCCGACGGTGCGAGCTGGAGGAGTCCCCGGGCTGCGCTTGGCTTTGCGGCCCTTCGCGACGGCAGGCGGCGGCTCGGCCCCAGCCGGCCTCCCGACCCGGGACAAGGGTTCCGCGGGCCCCGCGCGCGCCGCCCTCCTGGTCCCCGGGGCGGCCTTGGCGCCACCCGCCGACCTGGCTCCGGCGCCCGGCGGCGGCGGCTTGTCCTTCGCGCCGGGGACTACGCCGCTGCGTCGGGAGACGCGGCCGGCTGCGGCCGGGGCCCGGGCGACGGCGGCGCCTTCCCGGCGAGGTTGGGCGAGCGAGGAGCGGCGGGAGTCGGGGCACGGGCCGCAGAGGGGGTGGCCGTGGCGGGCCGCGTGTGCAGATCCTTGAGGAAAGGTCTGGCGGGCGAGGGTGCGCGGTGCAGCCGCCTCCTCTCGGCCAGCGGGTGCAGGTGGTGGTGGCGGTGATGCTGGCCGGCTGGCTGCGGCTTGGAGTCCGGGGCGCCGCCGCCCGCGGGGCCGTTCAGTGTCTCCATGGCCCGGGCGGCGGCCGCGATCCGCAGCTCAGGCGGCAGATGCTCCGGGCGGCGGCGGCGCTGGCGGTGGCTTGCAGCCTCCCCGCGCGCCGGGTCATCACTGACCCCCTGCCCCGCCCGGCGTGCGCCCCGCGCTCCCGCCGTCCCCCTCCCCCTCACTCGGCAGCCCCGGGGGGAGTTGCTCTCCCCTGGCTCAGGTCAACGGCGCTCGGCTTCTCCTCCTGGCACAGCCGCGGCGGCCGCTCGCATCCCTGTGCACCGTGCGAGCGTTCGGAGCTCTGGGGCAGCCGCGGCCCTGGCACACACACACACACAAAAAAAAAAAACACTTGTCTGGCGGCGGCGGCGGCGCGCGCCGGGCTCCTGCGTTCCGCTCCCCGCCCACTGCCAGTCCGCGGGGACCGGCAGCCACGGCTTCTGCCCGGCGGCTCAGACGGAGAGAAGCTGCACGCGCGTTCCCCCCCTCCGTCCCGAGCCCCGGCGCGCACGCCCCGCCTCCTGCCAGCCAGCCAGCCAGCCAGCCGGGGAGGGGGCGGGGCGGGCTGGAGGGCGGGGCCGGGGCTCGGGGGGTGCAGAGCCCGCTTGCCCACGCGCCCTCGCCTCCAAAGACCACTCTTTGCCTTTGGATATACTGCGGACACCACCCAGAGCCGGCTAGGGAGGGAAGGCGCTGGGGTGAAGGGAGGGAAGAGGGCGAGCATCGGCCACTTGGGGACACTGAAGGTGCGAACGGCGTGGAGGGCCCCTCTGCAGTGGGTGCCAGCTTTCTCTCCTTTCGCCCCCCCCCCCCCGTCTCCTGCCTCCCCTCATCAGTTCGCCCCCCAGAGCTTCTTTAGGGATCACTGGGTACCGGATGCAGCGTCAAAGCCCGGCACAGCGCTCCACAGTTGGCACCCCCAGTGGCCTGGGCAGCTCCGGGAGGGA
>NW_023505788.1:0-56009 GCF_004664715.2 Peromyscus leucopus | reverse complement strand
CAATCTCTGTTGTCCTTCCCTCCGACTCCCGCAGCATTGGACTCAACCCTCTATGAGGTGAAGTTTTCTTTTTTAGAATCCACATATGAGTGAGATTATATGGTACTTATCTTTCTGCATCTGGTCCACTTCATTTCACACAATGATTCCCAGTTCCAGGCGATGCAAAGGACAGGATTTCATTTTTTAATGGCTGAACGCTATCCCATTGCAGGCACATACTGAAACACATTCTCCTCCTCCATTTGTCTGTTGGTGGACAGTTTGTTTGTCCCCATTTTTTGGCTGTTGCCAACGCCCTGCAGTAAACACAGTGTCCTTAATGCACCAATTTCCTTTCCTTCGGTCTTTATCAAGTGGTGTTATAATTCAGGATTTACATGTTTCACAAAGGTCCATGCTGATTAAAGGCTTGCTCCCCAGCTTAGTGTATTAGGGAGGTGATGGGGACCCTTAGGAGGTGAGACTTTGGCTGGGTGTAGGGGTGCACATCTTCAATTCCAGCACTTGGGAGGCTGGTGGATCTTCGTAAGTTCAGGGCTAGCCTGTGCTACATAGTAAGATACTCAAGAAAAGAAAAAAGAAAGAAATGAGGCAGTGAGGTCATCAAGGGCATGCCTTCAGATGAATATATTGGGGTTCCCACCCCTTTCATTATTTTCTCCATCATGTGCACCTCACTACAGGCCCAAAACTTTGGGGCCAAATAGTCATGGGGGATGATAGCTCCAGAAGTGTGAGCCAAAACAATTTTTTCTTCCCATGAATTGATAATCTCAGGTATTTTCTTCCTTCCTTCCTTCTTCCTTCCTTCCTTCCTTCCTTCCTTTTCTGTCTTTTTCTTTTTTTGTTTTTCAAGACAGGGTTTCTCTGAATAGTTTTGGTGCCTGTCCTGGATCTCACTCTGTAGACCAGGCTGGCCTCGAACTCACAGAGATCCACCTAGCTCTGCCTCCCAAGTGCTGGTACTGAGGGCGTGTGCCAATGCTGCCGGCCCAGGTATTTTCTTACAGGGACAGAAAGCTGACTAACACAGTGATTGCTGGATCATAGAGTAGTTCTATTTTTATCTGAATTGTACTCTTTTATTAAGCTGGGTCAACTTCCAACATTTCAGTCTTGGTGCTTTCTATGTTTTGAAGTAGCTCCCAAAGTGCACTGGATGCTGAGTCTTTTGTTGGCACCATTTCCTCTGAACCATCTTTATTCCTTTTATTCGGAGGCCTTTCTCTTTCCATGAAGACAATAGGCTTGCCACCACAGGCTTTCTCTGGCTGAACACCAGGAGTTTCTGAACAGGGGTGGGGACGCCTTGTACACAGCTGTTTCTTCGTGACTCTACGTCATGGTGGATTGGTGTCTCCCAGGCAGAATTATCAAGAGTTTGTCGCTTGGCTGCACTTGTATTTTTGTTGGTTATTCTTTTCACTCGACCATCTGTCAAATGGCGAATGTGTGTAGCAGCCTTGGGAGACAACTTGAGCTGTCTGTGTGTGAACTGAGTGATATACACGGTGCGGTGGTTTGAATGAGCCCTGTCTCCTGCAGACCAACGTGTCTGAACACTCAGTCCCCAGTGGCTGGTGCTCTCTGGTGAGGTTGTGGAACCGTTAGGATGTGGAGACATGCCGGAGGAAGTGGGTCACTGGAGGCGGGCTTTGAGAGTTTATAGCCTTGCTCCACTTCCTGAATGATCTTCCGGCGGTGACCTCTCAGCTTCCTGCAGCCATGCCTCCCCCATTATGTGGACTCTCTGTGGCCACACTCTTTCATAAGTTGCTTTCGATGCTTTCTCACAACAGCAAAAGGTAGCTGATACACACAGACACACAACACTGGCACAACCGGTGTCATAATAGCGAATGTGAGTCCAGTTTTTAATGCTGACTGAAATCCTTTGAGTCTCCCTTCCAATCCTGCATCTAGGCAAGTCGACTAGAAGCCTGGGTGCTCCCTCCTGAGGCACTGGTGAGAGTCAGAGCACACAAGCTTTGCAGAGCTCTTTCCCTACTCACTCTGTGAGCTTTCCAGCGTCTCTCCTTCCTGGTACTGGGGCCATTTTTCATGGCAGTTTGAGAGGACTGCTCTGTTCTCTCCAGAAAGGCTCAATTATGTAAACGACAAGCGGTGTGAATAACAGGCACACCCTCCTGGGGCAAGTGCAACCTCCTCAGTCTTGACATCCAAAACCCGTATCAGTGGACAGCCATGCTCTCTTTCCCCTGGAGTGCGCCCAACAGACACGACTGGTCACCGGTTACAATGGATGTGTTGTTATTGATATGGCGATCAGCGAACTAAAAAGCTGGCTGTGAGTTGATACTTTCTGTAATCACTCATGTAAGCATTCCATGGTAGCCGAAATCAGAACTGTTGATTAACTGGTATTATTTAACTAAGTGTGACTCGGGACATTCTCCTTATCAGAGCCATTCAAAGAGGACTAACTATTATAAAGCATTTAAATAAACAAGAGTGGGAATTGGTAGCAAAGGATTGAGTAACACATGCAGAGTGAAGACTAGATACAGACAGGCAAAGAGGCATCCATCTTCTTGCTAAGATGTATTTTAGCCTATCTCTTCACACGTCCCCAGGAGACACATGACATTATATATCACTCTTACTGTTCTAATTGTAACATGACCCCTTTGTTCTCCCCCAGGAAAGCACACTAGAATCCCAGTGAGTGGCTACAGTAATCATCGTTACTTAACCACTCAACCAACACACCCTTATTCACCCTAACAGAGATTGGACTTTTGTTCAGTTACCCACACTGCCCTGTGAAGTCACGTGATCCAGGCACAGGTGGCCGGGGCAGCAAGAGCAGAGGGCTGAATCTTAATTTTCTAAGTCAATCATGTGAATTCTTGTCCATCAGTGGCTTAGGAAGCAGCCTATGATCAGACTGGCCACTGAAAAAAGTTAATGAGATCTTCACAAGGACAGAGGCTTCTGGGAAAGTGTCAACTGTGAGAAAAAAGAAGAGCCAAGGAAGAGCTCTGGGCCTTTGTGTGGAATGCTTATGGCTTGCCAGGCAGTGGTGGTGCATGCCTTCAATCCCAGCACTCGGGAGGCAGAGCCAGGCGGATCTCTGTGAGTTCGAGGTCAGCCTGGTCTCCAAAGCGAGTTCCAGGAAAGGCACAAAGCTACACAGAGAAACCCTGTCTCAAAAAACAAACAAACAAACAAACCCGAATGCTTATGGCTGGCTGCTGCTGCCATCTTATAATCTTGAAAAAGGCTGGCGAACTGTAGCTGGCAGAGTGGAGAGTGGGACTTTGGGGTGAAAAATGAGAAATCACATTTGTGAAATGACATAGTATTTGTATACAACCTATACACCTTTATTCTTCACATTTGTTTATTTACTTATTTACTATTGTTATTTTAAGATTTATTTATTTATTATGTATACAGAAGAGGGCACCAGATCTCATTACAGATGGTTGTGAGCCACCATGTGGTTGCTGGGAATTGAACTCAGGACCTCTGGAAGAGCAGTCAGTGCTCTTAACCTCTGAGCCATCTCTCCAGCCTACTTTAAATAATTTTGGTGGCTTAAAATAGTGAACACAGTGTAAATACACTATACTGTATTACCGTGGAATAATGCTAAGAAGAAAGTCTGTAAATGTTCAGCACAGTGCAAGGTTTTCTTTTTTTTTTTTTTTTTTCATTTTTTTTTTTAACATTTTTTTTCACTCTTGTTTGAATCTGGGGACTCAGAACTTGATACAGAAAGCTGCTGTACTGTACAGGCGAAGAGAGAGGTGGAGAAATTATTATTACCCCATCAATGATGAAGTGTCTGAGTGTTCCTCACTCCAAGGAAGACAGACACTTTCCAGACTCAGCTCAAGAAAAAAGTGGTGCAGGCAGAGGTGGTGTATGCCTATAATCCCAGCACTTGGAGGCAGAGGCAGTGGATCTCTGTGAGTTTGAGGCCAGCCTAGTCTACAGAGTGAGTTCTAGGACAGCCAAGGCTACACAGAGAAACCCTGTCTCAGAAAACCAAGAAAAAAGAAAACAAGCGGCAGGATCATCTGAGTGTTTTAAAGTTTCTCTTCTCACTGGGAGTGTTTCCTGTATCAAACAACTATGATTTTTAATTTGAAAAAAAAAATGAACTTAATAACAGAGGTAATTCAGGAGACATCAACGTTTTCACAACTTGTGAATGGAACAGACATGACTCAGGGGCTGTCCTCATGAAATCATCTTATTTCATGCTGCTATTTAAGAAAACAGATTTGTGTGTCTATGTATGTACCTGAGTGTATGTATGTGCAACACATGTGTGCAGGTGCCCACAGAGGCCAGAAGAAGGCACCAGTTAACCAGGAAGTAGAGTTACAGGCGGTTGTCATAAACAAGTGGGTGCTGGGAACTGAACTTGGGTCTCCTGTGAGAACAACAAATGCTTTTAACTGCTAAGCCATTTCTCCAGCCCCTATGTCACTGTCCTTTTAAATTTACTCAGTGGGGGTGGGGGTCATTGTCCCCTCCCCCACACCATGGAAACCTAAGCATTTCTATAACTTTAGCTCATTTTCAGTACAAACGGTCTCAGCACAGAAATAGACCCTTCCAGTCCCTTGTAATGCAAATTTACACAGGGCATTTCCCCTACAGGGCAGGAGCAGCTACAGAAAGCAAGCTAGAAAACAGGTACCCTCTGTTTCTCCAACCCACATCTTCCGGTCCCCAGCAGTTCACCTGCCATGGTTCTGGACACCCGTGGGCTGTCAGGTGCAGAGCAGGTAACGGGAAAAAGAGAAGGGTGGTCAGAATTCAGCCAGTACCATAGTGAGCTGCTCTTTGTTCCATAGTCCTGGAAGCCAATCAAAGCCAAGCTTTTTTTTTTTTTTTTTTTTTTTAAGGAGGGTTTGTATGATTTTTCTTGGACATCTTCTCCTGCCTCCCATGCCAGTAGCCATCTCTTGCTGCTGTAGGCTTTCTTTTTCTGAACTACAACCAGCTCCAAATCATGACGCGGAGACTTCTTATTAGTTATAAATGCTCCACCTTAGTTTATGCTGTCCCACTAGCTCTTAGGACTTAAATGATCCCTTTTCTCTTCATCTATGTTTTGCCTTGGGGCTTTTTACCTTTCTTTCTGTATGTTCTATTCTGTGCCCGACTGCCTGGCAGCTGCTGGCTTCTCACTCCAGGGGTGTCCTCTCTTTCTCCTCCTTCTCTTCTCCGCCAGCCCCGCCCATCCCTCTTCTGCTTAATTATTGGCCGGTCAGCCTTTTATTACACCAATCAGGTGGTTTAGGCAGGCAAGGTAAAACAGCAACACATCTTTACATCAATAAACAAATGCAGCACAGACAAGTGTAACACATCTTTACATCGTTAACAAAGGCACAAGAAGTAAATGTAACACACCTTCATATAGTTAAAGTAATATTCCACAGCAGAAATGAATGTGACACATCTTTGCCCAGTTAAAATAATATTCCATAACATCTTGCTGGCAGTTCCCTAAGTAGGAATGATGGTTTTCTTCTGCCTCATTGCCCGTGTTTTGCCCATGACCAGTGTCCCTCCAGATGGCTCTCTTGGACAAGATGTAAACTGACACACAGTGGCATTCTCATAGAAATGACTTCATTGGCTCCGAGGAAGCCCTCATGTCCCTTTGTCCTGGAGTTCTAGGATGGAGGTGCAAGGTTGAGGTCACATGTCATCCCAGTCTCTCTCCCACATAATCTCTCACTGGACTTGGAGTTCACTGATTCAGTCTAGCTGGCCAGCCAATGAACTGCAGAGAACCACCTGCTGCACCCCCAACCATTGGGGGTGCAGCGTTTGGCTTCTATGTGGGTGCTGGTGACCTGACTCAAGTTCTCATGTTTGTGTGGCATACAATTTACTGTAGAGTGCCTCCCCAACTTTCCATTCTTATTTCCTTTTATGCATCACAATGCTCCCTCTTTTGTCTTTATTTTCATTTTAGAGAACGTCGCTTTACCTTTGGGGGCTATTTTTTGTTGTTGTTGTTGTTGTTTGTAAAATTTAAAAGTTCAGCAATACCTTGTTTTCAGTCCATCTACTTATATAAAAAGAAGCTAGTTTGGGGAGGGTTGCCACCCTCTGCTTTGGAGTTAGGGCTTGGCATGACAATAACTCTCATTTATATAGCACTTTGGAGTTTAAAAAGGAGAGCCTTCAAATTACTTGGACACAAAGGAAAGCAATATTAGAGACATAATGGTGACGTGAAGGTAAGGCAGCCCTTTGTGTCTACCTCAAGGGCTGAGAGAGTATGGAAGTACGGGACGGCTTTCAGATGTTGGGAGCAGCTTTGTACCCCGTGAAGATGGTATTTTATTATCATTTTCGAATATTCTTCTGGATGTCTTCATTGATGGTCATGCTGGCAAGAAAACAATTCCAGTTTTTCTTCTCCTTCTCTGAAGGAACCATTCAAATGTGAGGATTAAGCCCACGGTGATGTTTTAACACTGCCCATGTTAGCTGGTGTTAATGGTATTAAATGGCTGCTCTCCAGGTAACAAAGAGCCTCTCAGGCAGGCAGTTGTTGTAAGGCAGGTGAGGCTGCCCCAGATGTGGTTTGTGGCTTGTATGGTAGCCTAGCCCAAGCCACGACATTACCCAGACAATACACATTTTTAAAAATTTCAATTTCATCTGCAAAGTATGTCGTTATGGCTCCCTACTGTGACTCATCCTTTTATTAAAAAAAAAAAAATGTTTGCTGATGATGGGACTGTGGTTTGTCCTCTCTCTCTCTTCCTTCACTTTATTCTCTACATCAACTGTGTGCTCTGGCTGTAGACTAACTGGTAGACATTCTGGCATTTGTCCAGAGGTCTCCATTTTTATCCCACCGAGGGAAGGAAGGGTCAGGAAAAGGAGGGTCCTTCATCTTGCCAGCTGTCTCCCCCTTATCTATGGGTGTGATGTTCCAAATCTCACAGCTCTACCACACCCAGCCGTGGCAAATTTCTGCCGACAAGGAGTCAGTCACCTTTCTGAGGAAGTGGACAACCTCAGTCTCCATCTCCTCAGGACTTCTCCAATTTTTTAGCTCTGACTATGGTTAGGAAGTTTAATGAGATAAAATGTGTTTCTCGATAATAACACATGCTTCTGTTTCAGAGCCATGAAGCTTCCTTAAATCTGTGTGAGGGTGACCTCATCATCCATTGTCTCAACCATCCATGTCCAGGCTCAATGGCTCATGGAATTTAACAGGGCAATGTTCTTTCACTAGGCATGATAAATCCATGAGTGCCACACCAGTGACCATGACCTGGATCCCTCACTACAGGTCGGTCGGCCTGTAAGTGCACCCAGCAAAGGTTTTCTGAGCATTTTTAATGACTTCTGTGCCTAGTGATCAAGTTGGTCATGAAGGAATTTGGCCTTTGTGAAGGTCCCGTAGGAAGAACCTGTTCTTTCTGCATCTGGCTCCAGCAGGTCAGACTGTGTGCTACCCCAGCAGCTTCAGATCCTCTTGGCTCTGCCTCGGTCTCCAGCACCAACTCACACCACCGCAGGGAGGGCTGTCTGTTGAGGGCAGGGAGCTGGCTTCTCAACAGTTCCAGATTAAGGATCTCTGGCTGGGATCCCAGCCTTCATATAAAAGCCAGGCTCCTGCCAGCAAACACCCATAACTCTGGTGCCCAGTGGGCGGAAGGGGAAAGCAGGCATATCTCAGGGCTCACCGGGCCAGCCAGTCTAGCCAAAACGGTAAGTTGCAGGCCCAGTGAGAAATCCTGTCTCAAAAACACAAGGTGGAGAGTAATAGAGAAAGACTTCTGCCCTCTACATGTGCACGCACACACAGAGAAGCACTCATGCACACACATGTGCACACACAGACACAGGCACATACACACATATACATACACACCTATCCAGGGCTTCTCAGATACTGTGGCCTGTCCCTCAAGAGCACCTGCTTAGCACTAGGCATTTACAACCTGGAGATGTAGGAGTGGTGACTTTGTGCAGTGGATAATGACAGCCGCTTTTCATTGCTTGGTCGGAGAGTCAATCAGAAGCAGGACTCATCATGGGAGGCATGGCAGTGATAACACTGTGGTCAAACACAAAGGCTGGAGCAAATGCGAGCCCATCACACTGGTTTGGTTCTCTGTGGGGATTTTGCACAGCCCGGCTGTAGCTGACTCAGTAGGTTACCCACTGTAACAAGTAGTGGAGAGGTTGACGTTGGATGTCTCTATTGGTGAAATTATTAAGGCCACTCACGTAATTAAAAGGAAAGTTTATTAGTGGCGCAACTTACAAATGAAGGATAGGTAGGTCTCAGGTCTGAGGAAGGTATATCGCAGTCCAGCCTTGTTCTCTGGAGCTTTGCTCTGTCAACCTCCACCGTCCAGGGTCCAGGAACAGAGAGCGCAGCATGTCCTGATCTTGGGTCTTCAGGGCCCTCCAGTGGCCCGCTTGTAGGCATGATAGTTACGAAGCCTCAATGGGTTGGAACTTCCAGACCAAAGCTGGAATGGCTACCACTACATGTCTTTCTCAGTTGGACTCCTCTTTCATTTTTGAACAGGGTCTGTCACTGAAATTGGAGCTCCCTAATGTGGTTAGGTTGGCTGGTCAGTGAGCTCTAGGGAACATCTCGTCTCTCCCGCTCCCCGTACAGACAGTGGTTACAGAAGTGAGACACTGTGCTCAGCTTTTACATGGTGCTGGGCATTTGAACTCAGGTCCTCGTGCTTGCACAGAAAGCAATTTACTGACAGTCACACCCAGACTCTGCATGTGATGCCTTTCCTAGAGCAGATCAGCTCCCTGTCTGTCACTTGCAAAGTAGCTATTCCTCTGGAATTTTTTTTTTTCAGTAATCATTAGTAAAGGTAATCAAGGCTGATTGCATTGCAGGGAAACTCAACAGGCCTTCCTTGAGCAGGAAAGCAAACTCTCCTATTTTCTACACTGACAGAATCTATAAGAGCGCTGCCTAGCTGGACATCCCCAACCTGGCTAGATAATCTGCTGTGTAGAATTGTGAGACAAATGGAGAGAACTCCAGACAACCCAGTGGAAGACTGGCTGCAGTCAAGGGTGACTGGATGAAGATTCAAGCATCTGCTGCTTTGGTAAGAGTTTGGGGTCTAGTCAGGCAGGTGCACTGTGCATTCGTGCCAATAAATAAGACGGGACATCTTAGTCTTTTTGGATTCAACAGACATTTCAAATGCTCCACTTGGGAAAATGACTCTGAACTATTGCTTAGTGACTTAATTTTTTTCTTCAGTTTCCAGACTGTGAAGGGGCTTCTATGTAGCTTTTTCTTTTCCCCAGAGAGGATCTTGGATCCCTTGGGGTTGTCTCTGATGCTAAAATCCCCAATGAAGTCAGGTTTATTCTTTGGGCTTAGGGATTGCTTCCACAAAGCATCATTGTCTTTTCTTGCTGGTTGGTTCTGACCTTGGCTCTTACTGACTAGTAAAATCTGAGTGAATCCCCATGGGCTTCCAGTTCTATATAGATAGTGCTGGTGCTCAACAAGATGGTCTTCAGGGTCTTCAGGCAGCTCCTCCAGTCTGAGATCCTTAACCCATATGGTACCCATAAGAAAATATGCTCTATTCTCATGTTACAAAGATAGTAATTACATATTATAACAGTAAACAGAAAAGCAATTATTTAAAAGTTATTGTGGGAGTTCAGCCTCCCAGGGCACAGCTGCCTTGAGGTGTAATCTTCATGATTGCCTGGAGTAACCTTGGCTCTGCCCTATGTAGAGTGCCCCATCACACCATATAGAAAACAATTAGAAAGGTATGTGGAGCTCCATGTCCTGACCCTAGTAATGTTGACTATCGAAGAACATCTCTGGTCCTTGGTATTAGCGTAAGACGAAGCAGGCACATTTTGGCTTAGATGAAGTAACTTTGTGTTGACCATTTCTGGCTGAGATCATAGGATCATTTGGTCTCATTGCCACACAGGGTCACGTTTTTGTCAGGAAGTCTCCAGAGCACTGTACAGTGTATAATCCTATATTTGTCTGCTCCCTCCCTGTTGTGGAATATCTGTACAGTGTGTGAAGATGTGTTGCTGTGATTGGCATAATGAAAAGCTGAATGGTCAATAGCTAGGCAGGAGAGACAGGTGGGACTTCCAGGCGGGCAGAGAGAGGAAGAGGAGATAATCGAGGCTCACAAGAGATGCCATGGAGACAAGGAATAAGTTGGACACACAAAATGGGAGAGAGGTAAAAGCCATGTGGTAAAACATAGATTAATAATAATATGGGTTAATATAAGTTATAAGAGCTAGTGCAACGAGCCTAAGCTATAGGCTGAGCTTCCATAATTATATAGTAAGTCTCCATGTCATTATTTGGGCGCTGGTGATCTCAGTGAGAAAGTACTACACACTTCCCTGGTCTGATGGCACACTGGGGCTGGGTTGTTATAGAACATTAAAAAAAAGACATTATGGAAAACAATATGGAGGTCCTCAATAAAATAAAAAAGAACAAAATAAAATAAAAATGGAATTCCAAATAGATCAGCTATCCACTATTGAATGTCTGTTATAAGGAATGAAAGCAGTGTCACATTTTTAAAAAATTATTTTATGTGTAATAAGGTTTGCCTGCACCATGTGGGGACCTGGTACTGGCAGAGGCCAGAAGACAGTAGTGTGAGCTGCCATGGAGTGCTGGGAACCGAACCCAGTCTTCTACAAGAGTAGTAAGTGCTCTTAACCACGGACCTATCTCCCCAGCCTCAAAACAGTATCTTACAGAGATACCTGCCCTCCATGTTCATTATAGTACCAATCACAACAGTCAAGACCTGGAATCCATCTGCTAATAAATAGATAACCAGACACACAATAAAATCCCATGTGTGTTGATTTTCTAATAAAAGTAGAAAATGAAAACAAAAAGTTATTCAGCGTAATGGAGAAATATAAGCACAACTCAAGCTCCCACCATCATTCATTAGATGAATCAAGCACATCAAAGTAGCCTCAGAGGCACCGGAATGTGTTGGTGTTGCCTTAAGAAAAGAACATTTAGTGTTTTCCCTTGGGTTTATTTGCCGAGAACGACCCCGGGTTTGAATTCTCCACTTCTCTCCCTCTGTCTTCTGGCTGTCTGTAGTTTGTGGTTAGGGGCTTGTCTGTAGTCTCTCTATTGTGTGTCTGATCTGTCCCTATTGCCTGCGTCTGTCCCTAACAGGACTTTATTCTGTGTTTATTGAACAGCACAGGAAGCATTGCAAGGGGAAGGAAGGAGAGTGCTGTACAGACATCTTCAACAGAGTTTACAAGGGAAAAAGTTAGACTCCCAACTGACCCCAATGTATTCAGTACCACAAACAAACATTATCAGGCAATAGCCATATGCTGGCTCCAACATGTATGGCAGATATTTATTGTATAAGTTTGCTTTCTACTTGTTTGCTGTTTTCAGCAAACATTTACCATAACACACACACACACAGCACACACACACACACACACACACACACACACACACACACACACACACACACACGTTCTTTAGTCTCTGGGTCAGGTGCATGGAAGAACACGTAATTTAAGATTCAAGTATACATTAGCTTAGGTTGTAAAAGCTGTGTGGGAAGTCCAAGGCAAGTAGTTGGTTGTTACATTGTTACAGGTGAAAGGAAACAGGCTGAGTACACAGAAGGATGTCAGGCTAAGACTTAAGTGACCTTAAGCTATATTATTAACAGCTGTAAGGTTGAACAAAGTTCTAGTCTCTTTGGATGTAAAGGGATATTTTCATGAAATTGTAACACTACAATTAGAAGGACCAAGTCATTGACACTGGTCGAAAGAGTTAGGGGCAGTGCATGGTCACTCCAGGACTCTGTGAGTGTCTAGGAACTACAGGTGCTCAGCTGGCACTGTGGACCTGGAGTAACTTTAAAAAGACGGAATCTTGAGAGGCTGTATTCTCCAGAGAGATGAGCCTGCAGAGTTAATGTATCTCGGAGGCTATGGAGATATTCTGAATTGCACCTCAAGGCTCAAGAATTGCTGTTGCAAACATACCCCACTTCTTTAGCCAGGCTGATAGGGTTTTTTGAAAATCATCTATTAGTTCATTAGTTCACCACCCTCCTCTGCCATTAATCTAACATGTCTCACCTGTTGATTAGCAAATTTCAACTGTAGATCTGCACTGGCTTAAAAAAATTAATGCTTAAAATATTCTTCAAGTTACAAATTCTTACAAATATTGAAATGGCTATGATTCTGTCAACATCACGAAATTTGCTTTTAGGGATATTCATAAGAAAAATGATAAATGATGATAAATGAAGTTTGAAAGTTCGTGTTTGGTTGGCTGATGTAAGACTCATGTGAACTTCTTCTTTTTCTCCTGTTATTTCAGTGTATGAAAACAATGAAATTTGTTTCACCTGAATAGAACACATTAAAAACACATTTTCCCTCAATTTCTTAATCTCTTGATGCTTTTAAGGCATTAGTGTATCAGATGTCTGTCGTGGCACCATTCTCTTTATGATATGAATTTTACTTAAAAATGATTCTATATATGCTGAGCAAGTTCCGTTGAAAGTAGGATTTTTAAAAATGATATTTTTAGCTTGATTTCTAGAATGTATCTCTTATTGTATACTTTCAGAGATTTCCACAAGGGTTCATCTGAGCTCATGTGAGATTCAACTACATCACGCTTTGGAAGGAAGTTGTTCCCCACCCTGCCCCCAAGACAGGATTTCTCTGTGTAGCCCTGGCTGCCCTGGAACTCGCTCTGTAGACCAGGCTGGCCTCAAACTCAGAGATCCACCTGCCTCTGCCTCCCAGTGCTGGGATTAAAGGCATGTGCCACCACCACTGCCTGGAGAAGGAAATTCTTAATACACACCAACTTTTACTGAAGTGCAAAGCCAGCACATGCTTTCTGGTTGCTACCAAAGCATTCCATCACATCAAAGGAGTTTTTGCTGCAGTGTTTGATGGAAGTTTGAAGATGTGTAAAATAAGAATATTGGTGTTTCTAGAATGATCTGTAGCTCTGCTGGTGTAGCCACATTCTATTTCCTAGCATAGTCATAGCCTGTTAAATATCATGACAGGCCCCCCCAGGCCTCAGCACAACTGATGCCATGACAGAAGCCCATCCAGACCTTGGAACCAGCAGGCAGGCAGCACAGCCCTGCCTCAATAGAGCAAAGGCTGACTCCATGGTCCCAGGATGCCGCTGAAAAGTCCCTAAGTGTTTCTAACCTTGATTTTTCTAGTTCTGCTTCTTGTGTCTTGTTAAATGAAATGTGTTAATCCAGGATATGACTTTTTGTGCTTAAAAAGCAAGGACAGCTCAGGCTGCATGATTTGGGTGAGCTCCCTGTGAAGAGATGCTGGCTATAAGATTTCTGTAGGTGGAGGTTTTCCTGTTGTCCTGTCTGGTCCTGCAGCTGCTCAACCCAAGTAAACGCACAGAGGCTTATATCAATTATGAACTGGATGGCCATGGCTCAAGCTTCTTGCTAGCTAGCTCTTACATCTTAAATTAACTCATTTCTATTCATCCATAAGTTGCCACATGTCTGTGGCTTACCGGTATTTTAACATCTTGCTTCTCCTGCAGTGGCTCACAGCGTCTCCTTCTCTCCTTTCTCTCTCACTATCTTCTTGGATTTTCTGTCTGCTCCATCCTGCCCTGCTATAGCCAATGCAGTTTTATTTATCAATCAATCAGAGTAACACATATTCACAGCGTACAGAAAGACATCCCACAGCACTTCCTCATTTCTGTCTAATTAAAAAGGAAGATGTTTATTCTGGTGATCAGATGGCTGAATACCCTAACTGTCATCATAGAACCCTCATCCAGTGAATGAAGGATGCTGATGCAGAGATCCATGGCCGGTCCCAGGTGGAGCTCCGAGAGTCCAATAGGCGAGAGAGAGAGGATTATATGAGCAAGAGATATCAAGACCATGATTGGAAAAATACAGAGACAACTAGCCAAACTAGTGAAAACACATGAACTGTGGACCAATAGCTGAGGAGCCCCATGGTACTGGACTAGACCCTCTGGATAAGCGAGACAGTTGTTTAGCTTGAACTGTTTAGGGACCCCAGGCAGTGGACCAGGACCTGTCCCTAGTGCGTGAGCCAGCTTTTTGAGCCTAGTGCCTATGGTGAGACACTTCACACAGCCTTGGTGTAACTTCCAAAATCTAGAATGACAGAGACAGCTGCCTGCCTGGACAGTCATCCAAAGTTCCTCTGTAACATTGGGGATCCATCTTTAGCCAATTGGTCTAGAGTTTTTGGCAATTTCCTCTGTGAAGCAGGAATCTGAAGGACCATCTTCCCTGTTTTGGCAAAATGTAGTGGTCATTTTCTATGGGTCCTGCATGTCCATTGATATGACATATTATCAGCAGTCCAGGCAAGAGCAGTTTCTTGCTGAAATGGCTATTTTTGCCAGAAAGATAAACTCCATATAGAGTGTCTTCGATGTCCATCTTTCTCTCTGAAGTACATCAGTGCTGCTAGGAGCAGATGTGTCTCACTGTCCAGAAAGTCTACGTTTTTTATTCCATCTGAATCTGTCTCATTGTGAATCTATAATCTTTCTCTATTGCTAAACTGCTCGGCTAAGACCAGCAGCCTTGGCTGCTGACTCCTTCCACCTCAGCTTCCCAATATGCAGAAGTATGCCTACCATCAGCTCCAAGAAGCAGTGTGTCTATGTCTCCAAGAAGCAGTGTGTTGCCCAGAAACCATTTTCTTTTTGGTCTGTGCTAGCAAAAGCTAAATCCACCATGCAGCACGTTGTGTAGCTTGAAGACACCACGTGTACTGCTGCAGGAATCTGCCATGCTGTGTAGCTCAAGCCCGTAGGCTGTGAACCCTATCATAGTGTAGCTCATGGCTGACTCAAGTGACACATTTAGGAAGCTGCTTCTAGCTCCATTTTAGAATATTTTTTTTCTTTTTAAAGCTTTCTCAGTTTTTAATGAAATTCTTGCTACCACGTCTGGGTGCCAAATGTAAGCAGATGTTCTCCGGTCCTGCCTGGCCCTGTGGTCCCACAGATACTTATAAAATAACCACTCAGAGGCCTAATATTATTTACAACTGTATGGCCTATGCAGGCCTCTTGCTAGCTAGCTCTTATATCTTAAGTTAACTCATTTCTATTAATCTATGTTTTGCACGTGTTCTGTGGCTTTACTGGTCTGCTGCATGTTGCTCCTTGGGCAGTAGGCTCCCCAAACTCTGTCTTTCTCTTTCCTGTCTCTCCTTAGATTCTTGCTGCCTCTAAGCTGCCTTGCTATAAGCCAAAGCAGCTTATTTATTAACTAATGGGAACAACATATATTCACAGCGTATAGAAAGACATCTTCAGCAATTTCCTACTGGCTTCAAGAGTCTATGTGTCCTCTGGGGAGTTATCTCCCGGCAATATGTCTGTTGAAATTCTGTTTTGGTATTAATCTTAAAAGTAGGCATGGGCAGCTCCTACCCTAACCAAGAAGCTATTTGCAACTAGTACCTGCTGGCCAAGGGAAAAAAAATCAGCTTTCCCAATGAAGTGTCACTAAGTACATTAACCACACTCTAGAGTAGGTCTCATGCTCAGAAGTAGTTGGCCAACACAGACTCCATGGTTTTGTTGTTTTTGCTGTTGTTGTTTTGGTAATTTTTGTCTTACTGGTTTCTTGTTTGTTTTGAATTTCTCTCTCTCTCTCTGTGTATGTGAGTAAGTGAGTGACAGAGAGAGAGAGAGAGAGAGAGAGAGAGAGAGAGAGAGAGAGAGAATGAGAGAATGAAGTTGGGTGGGTATGGAGGTAGGAAGGACCTGAGAGAAGAAAAATGATCAAAATGTATGAAAAACAACAAAACAGTCTGGATCCTCACTAGCCAAACGGGGCAAAAACCCAATAAGATGCTCAGATAAAGAAGTTCTGGCAGGGTGTGTGGCACACGCCATGAAAATCTAGCATTCAGGATCTCCAACTCAGAGATCCTCCTGGCTTGCATGAGTTCCAGGACAGTGAAGACTACACAGGAAAACCCTTTGTTGCTGGGTGCACGCCTTTAATCCCAGCACTCAGGAAGCAGAGGCAGGTGGATCTCTGAGTTTGAGGTCAACATGGTCTACAAATCGAGTTCCAGGATGGCCAGGGCCACACAGAGAAATCCTGTCTTAAAAACAAAAACCAAGACATGAGACCTGACCTGCTCCTCAGCAGCTGCAGCATTCAGGAGAGGGGCCCTGCACCTCGCTTGGGCAACACAGTAGAGCTGGCTCTGCTGGTGCAGGTGAGGGAGAGCCAACCCTGAGGGCACAAAAGCAGGAGAATCAGTCACACCCTTTGCTCATTGCTGCAGAGGGTAAACTAGCCGGGCAGTGCCGGAGAGTTCACCCAGGTGGTGAGAATGGGGAGAGCTGGCAGGCTGACCAGCCCTGTAACTACTCAGGCCCAGAACCAGGGTTATAAGTTGGCTCACCCCAACCAACTTCTACCCATCTATGATCTGCTGGAGCACATGAAGGGTCAATCCTGTAGACCCAAAGCTGCAGGATTTCCACTGATGATATAGCAGAAACCAGAGGCCTGGAACCAGACCAATGACACTTTGCAATGAACACTTGCAAGTAAAGATACATGGACCAAAGGGTTTTCTGTGTGACTCACTGTGTCACACTACAGCGTCCATGACTTTTTAAATTTTTTCCTAAATTCTGTCTTATTTTATTTGGGGTGGGGGAGGTTGCTAGGCAGAGGTGGATAAGAAGGGACAGATAGATGAATGGGATCGAAATGCATGATGTGAAAGACACAAAGAATAAATAAAAAGAAAGTTAGAAAAATAAAACCGTCATTATTAAAACAAACAACCAAATAAAATATCCGAGCCTTGGGAATCCAGAAGGCAAATGATAATTTCCTGCTTCACGTTGCTTTGCAATGGATTTTTATCTAAATCAATGGATGGTATTGGCATAGGGGCATGATCTGAACACACCTTCCTTGTTGTTGAGACAGCCCAATTCACTGCAGTTTCAAGGCTTGCTTTCTTTAAAGATTTTGTTGGTGATCAAAACAATTTGAATCCCTTGGGTTTTTTGCCTTTTGATCTTGGTAATTATGAAAAATTAGTCTTCCTGTGGCTGGGGAGAAGGCTCAATGGATAGGAAGGTGCGCTTACTCTGCAAGCGCAAGGACCTGAGTTCAAGTACCCAGGAACCAAATGAGAACAGGTAGAGCTGTGTGCTTGTAACTCCAGGATCGAGGCACAGAGATGAGTGGTCCTAGGTGCTCACCTGCCAACCAGTCTAGTTGAGAGAGCGAGCTTCTGGTTTATCGAGCAGCCCTGGCTCAGGGGCATAATGCAATAGAGACATCTGGTTGTGTCCCTCTCTGCCCTCTTCACTGACTATTCCTGGAGAGATGTGAACACGTCTCTTCACCTTGGACAGGGAACTGATGACAGACCAAACTAACAGTACTCCAAGGCCAGCTTGGTGAACCAATGAGTGTAGCTAGAGTTTTCCTGCTGGCCCACAGTCAGGACAAATCTTTGTCACCCGCCAGTCCCACAGCCGTTCAGACTCAACCAAGTAAACACAGAGATTTATATTGCTTACAAACTGTATGGCCGTGGCAGGCTTCTTGCTAACTGTTCTTATGTCTTAAATTAATCCATTTCTACAAATCTATACCTTGCCATGTGGCTCGTGGCTTACCGGCATTTTCACATGCTGCTTGTCCTGGCGGGTGGCTGGCAGGCTCCTTCTGCCTTCCTGTTCTTTTTCTTTCTCCTCTCTGTTAGTCCTGCCTATACTTCCTGCCTAGCCACGGCCAATCAGGTTTTATTTATTGACCAATCAGAGCAACACATTTGCCATACAGACCATCCCGCAGCACAGCCAAGTGCAGACCATCTCAGACACCTGCACTCAGGCCGGTGTCCTAATCATCCTCACTTGGTAGACCAGGCTGGCCTCGAACTCACAGAGATCCGCCTGGCTCTGCCTCCCGAGTGCTGGGGTCCTAATCATCCTCTATGAGGGTCTGCTGGGTAAAGCCACAAGGAACCCAAGAACGGGCTCCCACAGGACATACAGAACATCCCACAGCAAATGAGTTTATTGGGGGTTCCTTGAAGGAACATGGATAACTCAAAGACAGCAGTATCTGAAAAGCCCATGGCAGCATGGGTGACCACGAAAGCTGGAATCCTGGAGCTCACTGCATGGTTTGCAGGTAGCTCAGCAGGTAGGAGAGCCTCTCTCCTCAGCAGCCCTTAACCTTTTTGTAACCTCGGGGGCGGGCTTGTGAATTTGGTCAGTTTCAGGAACGTCTTAAGACTTGTAAGTCCCTGAGACTTCCGAGTCTTAACGAACCTCCCTCCAGGATGGACTTTTTTAATCTGCTACCAACTCCTATGTATAGGCATGCAAAAGTGCACATACTTGCACACTCACGTGCATGTGCCATACACATGCCACACGTATGCAATTAAAAAAAAAAAAGAAAAGAAAAAGAACGTATCAGTGTGCCTGTTAACTCAAGAAACAATACACAGATGGTTCCCAGCTAATAGTTTGACTTTATGAAAATGATCACAGTCAGTAGGCACCCTGATTTGACTTTTGACCTTAGTCAGCAGCAATGCATACTCTGATCCTCTCTTGTGATACTGGACAGCACAGTGAGCCACAGTTCCATCACCAATGACCACAGGAAAAGCATGGACACACTGTCTAGGATGCTGTGCCACTAAGCTGCAGTGTCTGAGAAGGTAGCACATTGCTCCCACTTCAACTCAAGATACTGAGACTTTGTGATGGGTTTAATGGGTATAAATTATAAATCAAGGGGTATTATAAGTTATAAACCAATATAGTATTTTAGGTAGAATTTTAAACTTTTTTCTTTTTTCTTTTTCTTTTTTCTTTCTTTTTTTTTTTTTTTTTTTTTGGTTTTTTGAGACAGTGTTTCTCTGTGTAGCTTTGCGCCTTTCCTGGAACTCGCTTTGTAGACCAAGCTGGCCTCGAACTCACAGAGATCCGCCTGCCTCTGCCTCCCAAGTGCTGGAATTACAGGCGTGCGCCACCACCGCCCTGCAACTTTTTTCTTTTTGAGACAGGATGTCACTATGTAGCCCTGGCTGCCTTGAACTCACAGAGATCTGACTGCCTCTGCCTCCTGAGTGGCTGGGGTTAAAGGTGTGGACCACCATGCTAGAATTTGTAACTTTAAAAGTAGTATGTGAGCTGGGCATGGTGGCACATGTCATTGGGAGGCAGAGGCAGGTGGATCTCTGTGAGTTCAAGGCCAGCATGGTCTACAGAGTGAGTTCTGGGATAGGCTCCAAAGCTACACAGAGAAACCCTGTCTGGGAGGTGGGGAGTAATATGTGTTTAACAAACTTCAAGCAAGCTGCATTATGTATTATCTTTTCACTATTCTTTTTCTTTTCTTTTTAGTATTAGGGGTTGAATCTACAGCCTTGTGGAAGCTAAGCCATACACTACCACTGAGCTACACCAGCCCAATATATTACTTTTTATTTAGAATTTTTTCATAACAGTAAACAATTGCAATGTTATATAATAGGTTGTTCATGGGTGGATTATTATTAGCAAGTAAAATTTTTTCCCTATAGATCTGATGTGCAGCTTTTCTTGAATTATTTTATTCTTAAATGTGCATGGGTGTTTTGCATGCATGTATGTCTGTGCATCATGTATATGCAGTGCCCGAGAAGGTCAGAAGGCATTAGATGCTCTGGGCTGGCATTACAGATCGTTGTGAGCCACCATGTGGGTGCTAGGATTGAATCCCAGTCCTGTGAAAGAGCAGCCCATGCTCTCAACCACTGACATCTCTCCAGGCCCTTGCTGTGTATTTTGACGGAAATATTGCAGACTAAAACCAGACACTCAGTGTGTGTCAGGCTCACCTAAAGCTTTCTGTGCAGGTGCCTTCAGAGGCCAGAGAGGTCCATTCCTCCCCTACCCCAGCTCTCCAGAGCTGGAGCTAAGAGAGGTTGAAAGCTGCTCAGTGTGGGCTCTGGGGACTGAACTCAAGTCCTCTGTAAGAGCAGTCCTCACTCTAACCACTGAGCCACCTCTCCAGTCTCAACAGTTAGTTTCTAAGAAGAGACACAGACCAACTGCTGATCACATCCAGTCACTCCTGCCCAGGCCTCCTACCACCCATGCAGCTTCCTTACTCCAGAAACATCTTCAATCTTGATCCTCACAGTTGGGAGGCTCGGGTCTCCCCATCTCCACGCTCCTTGCTTTATGAAAAAATCCCCCTCCACACACAACCAATTATTTCAGCGGATGGCACACTCTGCAGAGGTCAAAGCAGGACTTATTCAATGGCAATATGTAATCTGGAGATATCCAAGAATACAGGGGAATGTAGGCAGCTTCGGTGCTGATCCTACCTCCTTTAACGTGGAGTTTGGTCTCCCCAGGGATGGGGCCAGTGCCCTGGGATACTGCTGGACAACTTATCTTGTATCAAAAACTCTTAGCTTCCAAGTTCCAGAGGCAAAGCTTTGGGCAATCCAAAATAGGTTTTGGAAATATAATAAAGAGACACTTCTTGTGCTTAACTTCTGAAACAGAGGGAAAAACTTACTGTCTGCATCGAGCGGTTGGAAGACCAAAAGACTAGAAGAGTGCACAGCAGCACAAATTGAAACCTTGACATCAAAGCCTGCAAAGGCCAAACTAATTAGCAGAGGCCAACACGCTCCAGGCCCAGGGGAAGCCAGGCCACGGGAAGCGATGTCCTTGGAAAGTAAAACCGGTGACTACCAAAGCAATCACACCTCTGGCCTGAACTGTAATTAAGTCATCACTGCCCTTCCCATACTTCCCTTTGGTGCCGCTTTCCCATCCTCCCCTGGGGCAGATTTGCACAGTGACTGAGAAAATGTGACCTAGAGGTTTATTTATTTTTAAAAAAAAATGCACATGTAGCCTAGGATAAACTAATGAGGACAAGCTAGAAGAGAAATGCTGGTTACACATTTAAGAAAGAAAGATCAGGTGGCTCATACTGACCGATTCTGATGTATTAGATGATTTTTCTGTCCAGGTTTGAGGCAGTCTAAAGCTTTGCATGAGAAGGCCTCTATCGAGGCATTTGAATGGGAACAGGATTGAGACCACACAAGGTCTGGGCTGGGGCTATGTAGCTCAGTGGTAGAATGCAAGCAAGAAGACTTAGGCCCCGTCCCTAGAAGAGCAATAGAGAAGAAAAAAGAAAAGCAACACAGGACACGTCGATGTCCAGCCCAGCCCAGGACCAAGGACAAACAGAATCCAACCAAGATGGTTGCTGAAGGGTCTCCTGGCACCCCAAGCTATGCCTGAATCCCAGGACTTCAGTGAACATGCACCAGATACATTAGAACAGAGAGGGACATCCATCAGCTAGTAAATCTGTAGAGATACGAGTCAGCAGAGCCTTTCAAAAGGAGACGGGAAGGGGTATACATTATGTTAGGATTCTGCCACTCTTCCAGCTGCATGACTACACATGTGGAGTTCAGTAGCTAAGGGTCTCACGTCTTATGTCATCCATGTGCTGAGTGATTACGTAATGTGTCACACAATCTGCATGTGTGGCGTAGCTCCATAAGCCCATATGCTCATGTGCAGGGAAATCCTTAAAAAGCCGGTCACAGACTCCTCTTCTCTCTTCTGCTCTTTCTCTGCTCCACTCTCTCTTTTCCCTGCACATGTCTTTCACAGGCCTGGTTACTCTCTTCTGTTCCCCCTCCTCCTCCTAATAAAGCTCTGATACTGGGTTTTATTGTGGCTCATGACCTTTTCTGGCATGGTTAAAGTGCCACATTTTTAAAAACCAACACATTACCATTGCAAAAGGAAGTATAGTGAGGAAATACTGGACCAAAGCAAGACTGAAAACCAGCTGGGCAAACTCCAAACTCTGCATCTCCATGTTTGATGTCAAAGTACTCTTCAGATCTCCAACTTCTTTCAGCTTTGTTGACTGCCACACACTTCTCTCTTTTGGCCTGGTTCCACACTGTTAGCAGTTCTGCTTGGCAGGTATCCTCTGGCTCTGGTCTCTCTAACAGTTTGGGGTCTCCAAGGCAATCCAGGCTTCAACTTCACAGCTTCATACAATGGCCTCTCTAGGTCTCCATTCAGAGACCCCCTGACACATGCTTGGCCTCAGTGGCTTTCCTTAGTTGTGAAGGAAGATTCCATAACTCCTTACTTCTATCCTGAATCCAAACCAGAACCATGTGGCTGAAGCCACCAAGTTCTACTGCTTGCTGGACCTGGAACATGGTCCCCTCATTCAATGACATCTTTACCAGCTTTCTGTTTTTGATGGTTTCCTTCACTGCCTAAGCTTGGCTGTCCTGAATCTTGATCTGTAAACCAGGCTGACTTCAAACTCAGAGATCCACCTGTCCTTGCCTCCAGAGTGCTGGAATTAAAGGCATGCACCACCACACCTGGTTCTAAGCTTTTCTTTAATTCCTTTTCACAAGTTGGAAGCTTAAGAAGCTTAGCTGGGTGGGGTCTTGCCCAGAGGACACCACTCCCTTTATTGAATTTAATATCCGGCTTTTCTTTAATCTGTTTATCTCATTGAACACAAGACGTAGCTCCATTCCACTTCCTGGTGTCCCTTTTCTTTTTGAACTGTACATTTTATATTTTTCCTTGCTCAGCTTGCTTCTCTTTATTATAGATCTTCATAAGAGTGAGCACTAATAACCACACAACAGAGTCAATATTAGTCAATACTGAAATTTCCTCTGCCAATGCAACTAATCTAAGACTCTTCACTTTAGTCTTAGGCAGACTTTTCAGACAAGGGAAAAGCAGCCGGGTTCTTAGGAAAAATATCACAAAAACAGTCTCTAGGCTACATACAAATATTCTTCTCCTCTGAAACCTTTTGAGCCAGGCCCCCCACAGTTCAAATCACCCTCAGCATGCTTATTATATTTCCAAAACCTTCCATGCTTCTACTAGGATGGCCTGTTAGGATCCGCTTAAAGCATTCAGCTACTTCTCTAATCCAAAGTCCAAAGTCCACATTCCTCCAAACAGAAGCATAGTCCAGCCTATCACAGCAACACCTCACCCCTAGTATCAACTTTTGTCATAGTTAGGGTTTCTATTGCTGTGAAGAGACATCACGACCATGGCAACTCTTATAAAGGAAAGCATTGAACTGGGGCTGGCTTACAGTTCAGGGGTTTAGTCCATTGTCCTCATGGCAGGAAGCATGGTGGCTTGCAGCAGACATGGTGCTGGAGAAGGACCTGAGAGCTCTACCTGTGGATCCTCGGGCAGCAGGAAGAGAGACACTGGCCTGGCTTGAGCTTCTGAAACCTCCAAGCCCCGTCCCAGTGACACACCTCCTCCAACAAGACCACACCTACTCCAGCAAGGGTACACCTCCTAAGAGTGCCACTCCCTATGGCCCTAAGAGGGCCATTTTCTTTCAAACCACCACAGCATTCAAGCAAGCGATTCTAAACTCAGTGGGCCACACACACAAAAGGGCACGATAGAGAAGAATGAGGCAGAAAACAACCAAAATTCATTATATAAATGTCAATCAAAAATATATGTAATAAAATAAATATACAAAAACAACAGTATGCTGTTAGTCAAGACATTAATGACAGATTTTAGTCTTTTTGGTTTTTTGAGACAGGATCTCATGTAGCCCTGGCTGACCCAGAACTTGCTGTATAGATCAGCTGGGCTCAAACTCACAGATCTATCTGCTTCCCTCTGCCTCTCAAGTGCTGGATTAAAGGTGTTCATCACTATGTCCAGCTTAAGTTTTAATCTTAAATTTTAGAGATTTCTGTTCCATTAGAGGTTACTGTGTCCAGCCTGGAAGTGATAGGTTCAGAATATTTGATACTCTCTCTATTTGCATACCAAGAGCATTCTATTAGATTGTTTGAAAATACAGAACTGCAGGGAACCCTGGACCGAGGCCCCTGTGGATACCAAGGAGTGATCGCACTGTATTCCCCCAGGTACGGTGATGCCCTAGGATTTGGGATTGGGTTGGAATGCTGCTGACCTTGACTACTCCTAGGGTTGGCCACAACAATTTGAGGACACTCCATGATGAGGCCCTTCAGTAGAGACTCAGATGGACATTTTCCAGTGTTGATCATGACTCACACTGTGGCAGCTACCTGAACGCAGGTGTCTGTTCTTGCTGGCTGGTTTTCAGGGAGGAATGTATTCAGATGCCGGCAGACAATGCTTCTTTGTTGGGGTGTCACATCTGGGTTTGGAAGCGTGGTCCAGATGGTTGCATCCAGCTGCAGAGTGCACTAGCGAGGACATGCCCTACATCTCGAAGCATCTTCTGCAGCATCCTTGGATGAAGGGATTTCCTCAGATAGTTTTTCTCTCCCTGAGCACACAGCATTTTTCGTTTCACATTAGTACTCCTTTCCGAAAAACTTCTGGAGAATCCCGTGACCGACTTTGGCTCCGAGGAATGCACTTTTAAAAGTGGTTTCAGCTGTTGTCATTTTTGTCTTTTTTTTTTTTTTTTAAATTGGAAATCGTAATTTTGACCTTTTCCTAGGAAATGATATTAGGCTTTCCAGAGGGATCATAGGGACTTACAGAAAGATCCATTAGCCTTAATGGTTTCACGATTTTCACTGGTTCCTTTCATGTTGGGTTAGGAATTTTGTTGAATTCATTCCTTGTCTCAGGTGTGTGCGCGCGTGCGTGGTGCGTGGGTGCGTGCGTGCGTGTGCATGTGTGTGTGTGTGTGTGTGTGTGTGTGTGTGTGTGTGTAAGTCTTTACTTGCAAGCCCGCCTTCTCCCTATCTATTACGAGTCTGCACATGATGACTTTGTTGAGTACAAATAATGAATACAGACGTGTGGAGAGTCCTGCTCTTTTGCCAGGACAGAGAGAAACCACATCCTAACTGGTTTGCTTTGAACCTGCCAGCTACACAGGCTCAGCCTCACGTGCCTGACGCTGCAGGGGCGAAAACCTTAACAGAAGAGAGGGGCATCCCAGACATCTTTGCAGAGCTTTTCAATTTTCTTAGTGTTAAGCCGTGATCCCAGAGTGTAAGCTGTGCTTACCCCAGAATGTCAGAGTTGTCGCAGAAAATGGCAAATGATGATTAGTAGAAAATTGCCTTGCTTTATAAACTCCCCACACCATAGATGAGGTGTAAACAGTTTTCAGATTTCGGGAAATGGGCAGGACCATTTGCTTGCCCAGAAGGGGCAGCACATCTTCTCAGAGTGATTGGAACGCCCTGCTGAAAACATGGGCATGGGATGCAGGAGCTGGGGGCTTCTGTAATGCCACAGTAGAGCTGTAAATAGATAATGTGCGCATTGGAAGGACATGTGCAACCACAAGGACAAGGACGTGACTAGACAGGGACGCAGCTGTCAGCTCCTACCATTGAGCAGCATGTCCTAGGTCATCTGTCCCTTCACCAGGCCTGAACTATGGAGACAGGAGGGAGGGGACTAAGAAGTACTTTCCTGCATTCTTCAGAAGCCAGAATGTGTTAGTTTGCATTGTTGCAACAAAACCTGGCATGAAACGAGCGAAGGCAGGAAAGATTCCCTTTGGCTCACGGTTCCATGTCTATCATAGTGGACTAGCTCAGTTCGTGGCGGCAGGAGTAGATTGTGGAGGCAGTTCACCTCATAGACCAGGAAGCAAAGAACAAGGCAGGGGACAGGGAGGAGGCATGCCCTTCAGTGGCCTACCCTAGTGACCTCCCTGATAATGGCTCTCTACCGGACTTCAGTGGAGAGCTACAGGCAATCATTGGGTACTAAGACAGGGAGAATCAGTTTTGTTTTTTTTTCCCCCAGGGATGAGGCCCTGGATAGGGGAGTTATCCAATCCCAGGTGGTCAGTCCTAAACATCTGGACATATGAGCCACAGGTTGTAACAATGATAGTTAAAGAAGAAGAGATCACGAATTTGTGGAGGAGGAGGGATGGGAGGAGTCTGCGGGGGTGGGGTAAGGGAGGATTGAAATGATGTAAATACAGTACTCTTGTATATAGAATTCTCAGAAAATTAGAAAATTTAAGTTATAAAAAAGGAAGGGCTTACAGGACTCCATTTCATGTGTTAAACCCAATACAGGACAGCATTTGCATCACCCTTTACCTGAGTCTTAGTCCAACTTCCCTCTTGCTAGTGAGGCAGGGTCTGGATGGGATCCTCTGCATTGGCTCAGGAGTCTTCAGAGAGCCAACTCTCTGAAGCCTAGAGGTTGATCTGCTCTCTCCCTCCTCTGAGGGACAAATGTTCATGTAATGCTCCAAGGCCAGTCTGTAATGACTGTTTATTTCCACCTCTGGGAGTTCACCGCATTGTGGTTCCTTCATGTAAAGAGAGAGCCCTAGAGCTTGGTGACCAGGGTCAGAACACGTTCCAATCAGACACTGAGTCACTTGGGCTCACTGTACTTCTGGGGCCACAGGAACTAAACGCATGCCTTTCCATGTGCCACCGGCCCATCCTTCCCCACTCCTGCTTGTCCTGGCTGACTGGGACAGGCTCTTCCATGTGGATTGCATGTTCATGTAAATAACAACCATGATTAAAGAGGCCATGGCACTCTTTATGTCTACTCCTAATCTGGAGAATTTTCACCTCCTTTGTGCTGTAGATTCTCTTTCCTGTGAGTAATGCTTACATCCTGTCTACTCCATGCTTGACACACACCACTCCACATCTGTCCTCTACCATACCACTTATTTATCCTGAGAAATGGTACCATTTCACTTGTTCGTCCTGAGAATTGGGTGGTTTATTATTTTCCCTGTCTGTTGTCTCAGTTCACTTCTTCTATATCATGATTATTATCCCTTTTATTATTCTATAGCATAAGATATTGACACCCCCTGCTACTGCAATCCCATCCAAAGCTGTAAAATATTGGCTACCCCATCTCTTTACTCAGGAGACACACTTTTATTGTTAAATGTGTGGACACACTGTCTTTCCACATCTTAGATAACTTGGGCCCTCTGTTTAATCTATCCAATTAACCCATTCAAAACATTCCAGATTCCTTAACCTTTTCTTTTTCTTTTGTATTTATATTTAGTATAATAATGAGTAGGTGTGTGAGTGCTGTGGAATATTCCTTTACGCTGTGTGAAGATGTGTCACTGTGACTGGTTTAATGAAAAGCTAAATGGCCAATAGCAAGGCAGGAGGTGTAGGTGGGACTTCCTGGACAGAGAGAGCCTGGGAAGAAGAAGAGAAGAAAGGAGGGATGGCCAGCTGGACACAGAGGAAGCAGGACATGTGGGAGGAGAGGTGAAAGCCATGAGTCCTGTGGCAGCATGTAGGTGAAAAGAGATGGGTTAATTTAAGTTGTAAGAGCTAGTTAGAAACAAGGCTAAGCTATCGGCTGAACTTTCCTGATTAGTAATAAGTTTCTGTGTTGTTTTCTGAGAGCTGGTGGCCCAAAGAAAATCCGGCTACATGTGAATGCTTCAGACAATGTGGGGGTTGGAGGATAGCCTGTTGGAGTCTGTTTTCTCTTTCCATCATGCAGGACCCCGGGATAGAACCCAGGTTGCCAGGCTTGGCAGCGAGAGCCTTTACATGTAGAGCCATGTCGCCATCCCAAATGTAACAGATTCCTATTGCTGTTTCGTAATGTCTTTCTTTTTATTTTTGTTAAAATGATCAAGCAATTTCAAATTTAAAGGTACAGCACACAATCGTATTGTCTCTAAACCATTTGAAGGTAACTTGTCTGTATGATGTCCTGTGACTCCCACCTAATTCACCTTTGCTCATTATTATAGACATGTCCCTTGCAGCAAAAACAATCCAGTCTGATGCCATGCCTCCCAGGAGGCATCTTGTGTCCCCTCTCCCATTTCTTCTGCAGGGTGGGGAACTGAACTCAAGTCCTTGAGCATGCTGGGTAAGTGTTCTTCCACCTGTTATTTTGACAGAGGGTCTTACTTACTAAACTGTTCAGGCTGTATTTGAACTCCCTCTGTATCCTAGGCAGGCCTTGAACTTGCAGTCTTCTGGCTCAGCCTCCGTGACTGCATTACAGTCTGATGTCACAGGCCTTAGCTGTTCATCTCCTAAGTCTCGTTAAACCAGATGATTTCATAATCTCCCTTGCCTTTTGTTACCAACTTTGGGGTTAAGGTTAATTACTTAGGAGAGTATCCCCAAATAGGGCTGACCTGCTGTTGCTACATGCTGTGCTCAGTTCATGCTGTTTCAGGCATGATATTTAGATTTTTTTTCCCATCATGCCTGTTATGTGACACACTTCGCTGCTGTACATGAGCTATAGTCGCTTGCTGAGAGGTGTCTGTCAACCTTCCTCTCTACGTTATTCTTCCTGTAGTTATTCCTGTAGGAGAGAGAGAGAGAGAGAGAGAGAGAGAGAGAGAGAGAGAGAGAGACGAGACGAAGAGGAGAGGGAAGAAAGTTTCTGAAGTTCTATAAATACCCCGTTCTTATAACATTAAAGTTGCTTGTAATCTTATTTGCAGCGATTCTCTCATCCCTATTTATAGAGTGACATCATCTGTTACAGTCATGATCTGTTTCATCCTCAAGAGTGTCCCGATCTGTCAGCAAGCACCTCTTCAAGCTGCTCTGCCCTTGAGAAGTCCTTGTTCTTGGAATGCACCTCCTCTTCTCATCTGGTGTAAAATGGGTCCAGGTTCGTGTGCATTCCCTTGCCTCAGCCACTCTCCAAGTGCTCTGTTCTGTTTCAAAGCAGTGTTCAGAAATGAAGATGGGTATGAGATGTGCTTGCTCTGGTGGGAATTCAGTGCCCAGGCCTCTCAGCATTCTGACTCGCATACATATACACTAACATGCATCTCTTTCACATCTGTCTTGTACTGAAGACATAGCCTCTCTAGTCAAACAAGGACATTATGCTCAAGTAAACCTCAGACTCAGGAAGCAGAGGCAGGAAAGGAAAGTTTGAGATACAGTGATTCCGGCCAGCCCGGTCACATAGTGAGACCCGTCCAAATGCAAATCAAATGAAAAAGACAAATGAGACAAATAAAATAAAAGAGAAAGAAAGCAATTTCTTCCTGTTAGGAAGACTCTGGAGTATGAAAAGGAGAAGGAAGAAGAGTCAGGAGAGAGGAAGTGATTGGGAAGAAGAATCTGAGGAGTGCCCAAGAATAGCACCAGCTGCAGAAAATGATGTTCTCCAAATGGGCCTCCATATTGTTCTAAACTGCCCACAGGAAAGGACAGCAAGGTTTAAAATATTCCTTCTACATTAGCATAGTCACCGTATCAAAAATGTCTACTTTTATGCAAAGGGTAATGGTTAGTGAGACGGCTCAGTGTTAGAGGTGCTTGCCACCCAGCCCAATGAACTGAGTTCAATTCCTGGAATCTTGCAAAATGGAAAGAAGAACCAATACAGACACCTATCCTCTGACCTCCGGACGTGGCCGTGCACAACACCCCACCCCATCACACATAATGGCAATAAATTAAAGTTTTTAAAAAGAATGCTTACACTACACACTCAAAAAGACTTACAAAATGCCCCCACGTTAGCATACTGCTGTGGTTCGGTTCTGGAATGTTCCCAGAGTTGATGGTGGTCCTTAGATGGTGTGCTGTTGGGGTGCATGGACCACTTGGGTAGGAGTCCTTAGGTCACCGGGCTGTGACCCTGAAGGTGTGGGCTCTTACCGCTCCTCTTGACACTTGCTGACAACATACATGATTTGCTTCACCAGACATTTCCTTCACAACGTCCATCCAAAGAATGGGCCATTGAGCACAGAGCCCAAACAACCTTTATAAATACGATCCCTCACGCCTGTTTCTCTCCTCCTTCTACTTTCCTTCCTTCCACCCCTCCCTCCCCCCTCTTCCTCTTCCTCCTCTCTCCTCCACCTGTGTTTGTCTTTTATTTCCCTGAGACCAGTTCCACTACACACTCCAGACAGGTCTTGAGCCGGGGGGTCTCCTGTCTCTGCTGCCAGAGCACTGGGTTGTGGTGTGTGCTACCACACCTGGCCATGCCAGGTCTTCTGTGGCCAGCTGGTCATGAAAACTGACTCATACAAGTCGTGGGTATTGAACTTCTGTCTTATCCTTTACAGTTAATCCTTTATCATTCATTTGAAAAACAGTCCTTTCTAGGTGAGGAAGACATTAGATATGCTCTTAAGCTTAAGACAACCTATACAGCCATTTTTAAAATACTGTATTAACTATGACATGATCGTGATATCATTGCTGGTGAGTGAATGCCAATCCGTAAGTACATCCATCCCTCAGTCAGCAAACACCCTTCTTTGTCCCGTCTAATGACAAAAACAGAGTTCAGACTCTACCTGGCCACAGAACAAGTTCAACAAAACTTGCTTTTTTTATACATGGATGTATGTGCATGTCTGTGTGTATGTGCTTAGCCAGCTTTCTTAGGTGCTCAGGCTACCTGCCTAAGGAATGGTGCTACCCACAGTGGTTAGCCCTTTTGCATCAATTAACAATCAAGACAATTCCCACCCTTCCAAGACATACCCATAAGTCATTCTTAGATGGTCAATCCCTTCAAATGGACTCCCTTCTTAGGTGACTCTAGATGAGTCAAATTGGCAGAGCTAAGTATGACACTACATAAGTAGCAAGATCACGTCCTTGCCTTTGATTTAAGGATCACTGTCTCCTGGCATTGCTGAGGATATGATTTGTTTTGCTTATATTTAAGTCTACCTGCACAGTTTCTGTTTTCCTGGTCCCCTGTTTATGTTTATTTTGCCCGTGTATGTAGCTTCTCTGCTGACTCCTGCTGTTCATTCAGATTTAAGGTGAGTAGGATGGACTTGCCCATTGGCCTGACTTTTGAGGGCCTGCCAAGTTTGTACAGAATATGATGGATGGCATGCTAAGGGGACTAAAAGAGGCCACACTCAGAGTTGGTCCCCAGCAAAGACACATTATGACTGGGTTCTGAAAAAAATGAGGGAGAGAAGTACCTGGACCCTGTAAAAGCTCCATGGTCACATGGAGGAGAATACAGCCATTGTAGAGGGGCAGTGGTATGATGAAAAGGGAAAATAAATCTGACAACTCTCAGTTCTCTGCGGCATCTGGACTAGAGCAGTGTGTCTGTAGCTCAGTAGAGCCTGCCCATGGGACGCAGTGTGTGGTTTATTGTCTGGAACACAGAGCACAACAGGGAGGAGTTTGAGGTGGATCCCAGGGTCATTCTCTAGGGAACAGTCCAGGTCCCCAGGAGAGTCATAGAGCTCCTGGTGGGGGTGGGTGGGTGGGTGGGGGAGGTAGGGGTGGGGACGGGGAGGTGGTCTCCTGCAAACAAGGAAAGACATCTGTATGTGCATCTGGCCCCAGTCTGCATCTCTCATGTCCCAGACCCAGTCTCCTTTGCACCTGCTGCCCAGGACCTTAGTGTGTTCAGGAGGAGGAACAGACTCAGTCCCTTTCTACTGTGTAAATCCCAGACACACACTTAGGGTTGTGGCTTCCTCCTGTCTGACTCAGTCACCACTTCTCTTCCAAGAACCAGCTGAACTGCCTCGGTTCTGTGCATTTCCTTTTTCCCCCCTTATTCCCTGTTTTATTTACTTTGCTTGGAAATGGAATTACCCAATGTTTCTACATGTGCTTTAACAAAATGACATACATTAATCATTCAGAGGTACTTAACATTATCTCCAATGTCCAGTCACAATGTAAAATGAGCAGTAAAAAGAAGACAATGTTTGGACAGGACATCTCCAGTGGAATACATTTAAGGACCAAAAAAAACCCAAAACAAAACAAAAAGTGAAGACATCTTAGCCTTTGCATTGGATATGTTCTTTTTAAATGATATTGCCTAAAGCTTGTGTAAACTATAGTTTGGAGTGCATGAGTAGCAAGCTGCCCTCGTTTGCTTCTTATCACTGTGATAAACAGCATGACCAAGAGCGACATGGGAGGAAAGGGCTTATTAGGCTTACACATCCCAATCATAGTTCATCTCCGAGGGAGTCACACAGGAACTCAAGCAGAGGCAGAGGCAGGGACCATGGAGGGGTGCTGCTTACTAACTTGCTTCCCAGGCTTACTCAGCTTGCTCTCTTATAGAACCCAGGACCCACCACCTGCTTAGGTGGGTAGGGACTGCCCACATAAACCATCAATCAAGAAAATGCCCCACAGACATGTCCATCCATCAATTCCATGGAGGTTCTCTCTTCCCAGGTGACTCTAGTTTTGTGTCAAATTGACAAAACCTTACCTGCACAGTCATCCCCCTAGGTATGATGGGGATTGGTTTCAGGAACACCACAATACCCAAGTCGTTGGCTGCCCAAGTCCTTTACATAAAATGATGTAGTATTTGCATATAACCTGTATATACATTCTCTCACTGCGTCATCTCTAGATTACTTATATCATAGTGTAATATAAAGTCCATATAGTTTTCATACTGTGTAGTTTAAGGCATAATGACAATACGGTTGCAATTAAACCTTTTTCACTCTCTAATATTGTTCTAGTATGCTGTACAGTCCTCCTTACCAAGATAAAAGTTTTATTCAATTATATCGGTTTAGTTCCATATTCTAAGTTCTGTAGAAAACCTGGGTTCGGGTAGATGTAACCCAGTATTCTCAGTCCATGACTGGTTAAATTTACTCATAAGTCAAAAGGCCTGGAGAGTCCATTGTAAATTTATGTTTTGGGAAGCAGGGTTTTTACTGTGGGGGAAGTAGTGTGGGGAAGGTGAGGCAAAGCTCTATAGATCTTGGTTTGATCCTCCATTGAAAACACTGACTATACTCTGTTCATGCTGTGAAGAAGTGAAAAATTCACAAGTTCCCCACACACTGTTCTTGCTGGAAATGTTTGACCTAACCCTCATCACGAGAAGTGAGTCAGACAATTCTAGAATGTAGCATGATTTGCAGAAACTCTTCGGGATTTCACGAGGAGCAGATGGAGATGATGGGATTGTGTCAGTGGATGCAAGAAGAACAAGACAATGTAGTTGGTTTTTTTACTCTTTGGGGGCCTGCCATCCAGCTCCAAATAAATACACAGAGACTTATTCTTACTTATGAAAGCCCGGCCTTAGCTTGACTTGTTTCTAGACATCTTTTCTAACTTAAATTATCTAGTTTCTCTTAACTATCTTTTGCCTTTGGCTTTTTACCTTTCTATATTCTATATATATTTCTTTCCTTTTTACTCTATGACTGACTGTTTGGCTGGGTGGTTGACCCTGGCGTCCTCCTCTCCTCCTTTTCTCAATCCTCATTCTCTTCCCTAGATTTCTCCTCCTACTTATTCTCCCTGCCTGCCAGCCCTACCTATTTCTCTGTCCTGCCTTGCTATTGGCTGTTCAGCCCTTTATTAGACCAACCAGGTATTTTAGACAGGCAAAGTAATGCAGCTTCACAGAGTTAAACAAATGCAACATAAAAGAACGCAACACATCTTTGCATCATTAAACAAATATTCCACAGTATAAAAGAATGTCACACACCTTAAAATAATGTTCCATAACAAGACAAGGCTTGAGTGTGAACCTTTAACTCCATTTTCAGTCAAGGGGAGAGCTATCTATGTAGGATACTGTTACACAGAATGGTGCCAGCATCTGCCAGCCACAGTTCGGCAGGAGGCAGCTGTGTGTGCCATGCCAGCCAAGACAGCAGCACTTGATGAGTCTTGAGTGGGTTCATTGTACTGTTACTTTGGAAATTTTAAGTAGAAATACAAGTAAAATAAGAAAAAGTGTGATAAAGATAGTAAACAAACAAAAACACAGTTTACTTTAAAATTTCAGAAAACCATAACACTGGAAAAGTTTTGCTTTGTGAAATAAATGACCAAAGCACCCTGAAATCAAAGTGGAAAGGTGATGAGAATGTACCAGACAAACCATTTCACATTAGAAATGTGAAGGCTGGCTAGAGAGATGATCCGGTAGTTAAAAGCACTCACTGCTCTTTCTGAGGACTCAAGCTTGGTCTCTGGCACCCATGTAATAGTGCAGAATACCTGTAACTCTAATTCCAGGGGATCTGATGCCCTCTTCTGACCTCTGTGGGTACCTGCACACACATGGGGTACATAAACACATACATTTTAAAAAATATTTTTTATTAAACTTTTTTTATATCGTATATTTTGATCATGCTTTTACCCTCCCCAAACTCCTCTCAGATCCTCCCTGTGGTGCTCTGAGTGGGAATGCCTCCCACAGGCTCATATATTTGAGTGCTTGGTCCCCATTAATGAACTTTTTGGAAAGGATTAGGAGGTGTGGTGGCCTTGTTGGATGAGGTATGTCACTTTTTTTGGGGGGGGGCGTTTGAGGTCTCAAAGGACTTGCACTATTCCCAGTTAATTTGCTCTCCTTCTGCCTCATGCTTGTGGATCAGATGTGAGCTCTCAGCTACTGCTCCAGGGCCGTGTCTGCCTACGTGCTGCCATGCTCCCTGCCGTGGTTGGCGTGGCTCACTCACCCTCTGAAACTGTAAGCAAAACCTTTATTAAATGCTTCCTTCTGGAAGTCGCTTGGTTATGATGCCTCTTCACAGTGACAGAAAAGTCACTAAGGCCCTCCCCACTTCACGACTCACCCAAGTTTATGTTCTCTCCTTCTTTGAAACAAGCAAACAAACCGCAAAACATGAACCTAAACAAGCAAAAAACCAATAAGATAAAAATTAGCACCCTCTCAAACAATTAGTCCACAAAAACAAAAACAAACAAACAAACCAACACCAGAGAGTTTGGAATGTCTTAACCACTTACCCCTGGCGTGAGGCCTGCCCTGGAGTGTAATTGATATAACTCACTGGAGAAAATGGATTTTCCCCCTTGCCAGTGGGTATCAATTGCAGATAGCTTCTTGGTTAGGGTAGGACCTCATGTCCACTTCCCCCTCTCAGCGCCGGGACCCCATTTGGTTTGAACCTGTGCAGATCTTACGTGTGCTGCTACAGGCTCTGTGAGCTTGCTTGGCATCAGTCCTCTTGTGTCTGGAAGACACGGTTTTCTTAGAGTCACCCATCACGACTGGCTCTCTCAATCTCTCCACCTCCTCTTCTGAACAGATAGATCCCTGAGCCTTGAGGAAGGGTCTGATGACATTTCATTTAAGACTGCATGCTCCAAAGTCTCTCATTCTCTACACATTGTCCAGTAAAATTTAAAGTCTTTTCAAAAAGGAAACATAAAGGACTCTTCAGAATGTTTTCTCAAAGACAGCTGACCTTTCACAGGCTTCATCTTCCTCTTTTTTTTTCTGAGACAGGTGTGGTTGATATATTGTGTACCCCAATAAACTTATCTGGGAGTCAGAGAACAGAACAGCCACTATATTAAACATGAAGGTTAGGCAGTGGTAGCACATGCCTTTATTTAAAGATTTATTTATTATGTATACAGCATGTATGCCTGCAGGCCAGAAGAGGGCACCAGATCTCATTACAGATGGTTGTGAGCCACCATGTAGTTGCTGGGAATTGAACTCAGGACCTCTGGAAGAGCAGTCAGTGCTCTCAACCTCTGAGCCATCTCTCAAGCCCAGAACATGCCTTTAATCCTAGCATTCTGGAAGCAGAGATTCATCCAGATCTCTGTGAGTTCAAGGTCACACTGGAAACAGCCAGGCATGGTGACACACACCTTTAATCCTAGCACTTGAGATCTCATGTCTTCCTTGGGAAAGACACACATCTTTAATGCCAGGAAGTAATGGCAGGAAGCAGAAAGGTATACAAGGTGTGATGATCAGGAACTAGAAGCTTTTTAGCTTTTAGGCATTTTAGCAGCAGATTAGCTAAGATCCACTCTGGATGAAGACTCAGAGGCTTCCAGTTTGAGGAAACAGGGTTGGCTGAGAAGTTGGCGAGGTGAGGTTATCTGTAGCTTTTTCTGTCTCTCTGATCTTTCAGAATTTATCCCAATACCTGGCCTCATGTATTTCATTTATAAGACAATTTAACAATTCGTTTACAGACAGGGTCTCACCATGTAGCCATGGCTGTCCTGGAACTCACTCTGTAGACCAGGCTGTCCTGGAACTCAGAGATCTGCCTGCCTCTGCCTCCCGAGTGCTGGGATTAAAGGCGTGCGCCGCCACTATCCCCAACCAGTCTTTATCTTCCTAATTCCAGTGGACAGACACCCAGAACCCACACCACCTTCCTGTCCTTTAGTTGGATGCTGTTCTGAGGTCGGGAAGCCTGGCCACTTGACTCCTTTCTTCTATGATGCAGACCAATCAGAGGCTCATTTTGAGGAAATTCTGGCAAAATTCTAAAATGTTGCCACTACAAGGCATGAAAAGACTTCATTTTCTAATGCTTTCATTTATACCGTTTACAGTGAAGCTTAACATTGCTTCTTATTGAGCATTTCTCTTTCACTCCCTCCGATTTCCTTTTTACCTCCCGATTATTTTTTCCCCCATTAAATCTCTTGTCTTTTTTCTAGTTGCCCAGAAGGCAACTAATATTATATTCTCACTTTTTCCATTAGTTTGTCATAACCGTTAGAAATATTTCCCCAAATTTGGCACACATCTTTCCATTTTGTTTTAGGATACGTCTTGTATAACAGATGTTTTTAGTATGTTTTACTCTTATCACCTAAAAAAATGTACTAATTAAAAAAAAGCAAACATTTCTGGGCTTTCTGTAAAGCTAGTCAGCTCAAATACTATTGAAAAGAGTCACATGCCCCAGTCTAAGTATTTGGGACTTATAAAGCCAGCCCATAGCTTCCGGCACCATCCTGCAAACACAATTGAATTGGTCTCTTCTGTGTTGTATGCAAAAGACTGTTATAAGTCAAAGGCATGATGGATAATTGGACTGTGCACACAAGACTCCAAGCATGTAGGAAAGAGAAGACTGTCTTCCAAGTTGCCTGTCAGATCTACAGCACTGTGAGGTTCCGACAGATACAGTAAAAGCCACCCACACATGCAAGCTCTGCTGTGTTCATGAGTTACAGAAAGGTCCAGAGTCAGAGCCTACTTTGAAAAAATGAGATGGAAGAGCCAGGAATGATTGTGCATGTCTACAGTCCCATCACTCAGAAGTCTAAGGTAGGAGGATTGCCAGTTGAAGACCAGTCTGGGTTATGCAGTGAGTCTCAGGTCAGCTTGGTCTACACAGTGAGACTCTGTCTCAAAGAATAAAAACAAGACAAATGTGATGGAAGAGAACAGATCTGCTATTGTACCTTTTTAAGTCCCAGCATCAGAAGAAGTGGAGTTTTGGAGGAGCAGGTTATTTTACACACTTCCACAGGGGTCACTTGGTACTCAAGGTCTTCTTGGAGACTTCCAAGAAGACTACCCAGCCACATTGCCTCAGTTGTCTGGCCTGAACCTACACAGAGAAGAGAATAGGCCCAGGGCCATCTCTTGTGATTTCAAATACCAGATGTTTCTTTGACTGCTCATATGTCACATTCCAGACTTTTAAAAGCATACTGCTTTTTTGTTTCATTTTGTTTTGAGACAGTTCCACTATGTAATTCAGACCTTGACATCCTCCTGCCTTAGCCTCCAAAGTGCTGGGATTAAGAGTGTTTGCTTTTGCACTCAGTTGGCATGTGTGCTTTGGATAGAACACTGGGTGTAACATTACCATGCTACCTCATATCTCATACCTCCCTAATCCATTAAGCATGTCTTATTCTTAATTCAGCATACATGGTCTCTAATGAGAAAACAATTCAGGATCTTCTTTGAAATTAAAAAATGGCAACTGAAATTATAGCCCTTCTTTCATTAAAAAAATGTGTGTGTGTGTGTGTGTGTGTGTGTGTGTGTGTGTGATGGCTATTCTTGGTTGTCAACTTGACTGCATCTGGAATTAACTAAAAAACCCCCAAAAGGGGCTTTTTCTCCCTTTAATTTGAAGTGACTCAGGAGGAAGAGACAGGTGGATCTGTGAATTCGAGGCCAGCCTGGTCTACAAAGCAAGTTCCAGGACAGCCAGCCAGGGCTACACAGAGAAACTCTGTCTCAAAAAAGACAAACAACAACAACAACAACAAAAACCCTAAACCCCAAACCAACCAACCAACCAACCAACCAACCAACCAACCAACCAACCAAAAAAACCACAACAAAACAAAACAAAACAAAACAAAAAACCCCAAAAAACCCAAATCAAACCAACCAACCAACCAAACAAAACACAACAGTCCCCCTCCCCCTGCCAAAATACCACTAGTCACCAGAGGGCTGGAGAATTGGCTCAGTGGTTCAGAGTACTTGAGTTCTTCCAGTGGACTGGGGTTCAAGGACTCACTCGGCTGTTCACAATCATCTGTAACTCTAGTTACAGGGGATGTGACACATGCTTCTGACCTTCTTGGGCACCAGGTACACATGTGAAGCACATACATACATACATGCAGGCAAAACACTCAATAGACACAAAAAACAGAAACAAAAATTCCTAACCGTCACTTACAGCTTCTGGGGCTTGCACTCAGTTTGCAAGCACTTCACGGACTGATCCATCCCCTGAGTCAAGATCATTGCCCCTCTTCAAAGAGCCTCCTTCCCTCTCTGTGGGGATAAGAAGGAACACCGGATCCTGCCCTCCTGGACCTCCCAGGAAACTTCTCTTTGACAAACACAAACGCTGGGCTCTGATCTCTGACTCCCCAGCTGAAAATCCAGGGACAAGGCCACTTCCGGCTGAGATGAGCATCGTTTAATGCATTTATTAGGCATTTCTATTTTATCTTCTTGGACTTTCCATCTCCCTCCTTCATTCATTTTGATGGTCCTGTTAGATTTTCTGGTTGAATGGAATTCTCCTCTCTCAACCCCCACAGTGAGTCAAGATGACATAAAGGAGCTATGTGAATACGATGTGGGAGGGCAAGAAACAGGAGACCAAGTTTGCTTTTACCTCCATTGCTAGAAGGGAGACCTCCTCCTATTCTCATGCGTGAGTGAAGATAAGAGACCATGCTACTTGTAGTTTCAGCCATAAATCTGGATATCCTATTATTACGAGGTTTCTCAGACTGGCGAATTCTAATTCTAGTTTTTCTTCTTGCTCTTTCCTCCAATGTTTTGGACATTAGATATTTGTTCTATGCACAGCTGGCTCCCCAGAGCCTGGTCTCTACAGCTTTGTCTTCGTCACACCCTTTCTTGCTTGCACGGAGCTTGCCTCTGTGAGTCTGCTCCTGGCACGGTCCCTGCACCTCATCTGGTCCACCTGCATGTGATGGCACAGCACACTCACTAGACAGGGCCTGGCACTACTCTCCTCCCCCCACTGCCCCCAAGAAGATGCTGCATAACAGGACAGTCTCATTATAGACAAGCTAGTTTTCATAATTGCTCCTTTGCATGTATTCACATGATGCTATTTTTTCCAGGTGTTGATTGATGTCTATTCAAAATGAGCATGCTTGGAGGAGTTCCCCTGCAGCAGGAGCTGTCTGTGCCCTGCCTGGCTCACTTTGGCACCCATATCTAAATGTGCAATCAGCTTCTTACTATAAGAACCAGTGACTCTGCCGTAGAGATTTCAAGAGCATGCTTGACTGATGGAGAGACAAATTAAAATCCCTGGATTTCCTGTTCTTTGAGAAATATAGAGAGGTTCTTGCTCTCTGCTTGGCACAGCACTGAAGCATGGGCCAAACCAGAGTTGGCAGGTTTTTCCTTTAAAAGGCCATATGGTAAACATGTTAGACTTGGTAGACTAAGTCTCCATCACATGGCAACTGTTCAGCTCTACATTATAAGGTATAAGCAGCCATAGCATAGACATACACAAATAGATGGGCGTGGCTCTGCTACCAATAAAATTTTTATCTGTATCGATTAAAACAAGAATTTCGGACTGGAGAGGTGACTCAGAGGTTGAGAGCACTGACTGCTCTTCCAGAGGTCCTGAGTTCAACTACCAGCAACCACATGGTGGCTCACAACCATCCGTAATGAGATCTGGCTCCCTCTTCTGGCCTGCAGACATACATGCAAGCAGAACACTGTATACATAATAAATAAATGAATTAGAAAAAATTTCAGTAACTTTTTCATGTCACAGCATACTTTTCTTCCCTGGATTATCTTCCAACCATTTTAAAATCATAATGACCAGTCTTACCTACGGGTCATAGGAACCCGATGGCCTTGGTTTACCCGCTGCAGTTTGCTGATCCTAACCTAAGTGGCTTTCCAGAGTCCCTGGAGAGCTGGGCTCATGGCCCACAGCAGGGTCTACTCATTAGATGCCTTATATTATTTCTCTCCCTTCCCTGGCTTATTCACCTACATCCCAGGATCGTCTTCCAAGAATGCTACTTGTCTCCGAAGCCCTTCCAGATTCCTACTCTGTTCTTCGATCTCTCACCAGACTGGCAAGTTGGGTTTTCTGCTCCCCTTTCTGCCTAGAGGAACAGAACATGGATACTTAGAGCAGGTCAGCTCTGGCAATCACATAGCACAGCACCTGGATCCGTATCCCCAGACCCACCATATCCATCAAACTTCCGAGCTCTTGACTCTCATCCCACTTCCATTAAGATGCCTCAGTGAAGGAAGTTGTCCTCTTGGAGTCACTGACATTGTGTCCTGAATAAGGTGTGTGTGTATGTGTGTATCAGTTACTTTTCTGTTGTGATAAGATGCCACGACCAAAAGCAATTTATGGAGGAGTTTATTTTGGTTTGTGGTTCCAGAGGGATTAAGAGTCCATTATGTCGAGGAAGCATTCCAGTGAGTGGTAGGCAGGAGCAAGAAGCTCAGAGATCACATTTTATACCGCAGGCATGAAACAGAGCAAGCAGACTGGAAGCAGACAAGACACTCTCAGAGTCTGCCCCAGTGATGTCACTTCCTCTGGCACTTTCTAAAGGTTCCATTACATCTCCCAACAGTGCCACAAGCTACAGGCCATGTATTCAGATACCTAGCCTATGGAGGACATTCCTCATTTCAACCTCCACAGAGAAGCAATGGAGACACACTCATTGAGTACCTGTCTCGTGATTGCCACTTAAGCTACAGGTGTGTGCTGTGCACTCTCAGATTCTCCCCTTCAGTTCTATAATGATGAGTAAACAGGAGTCCATATCATCCAGTTTGCAGGGTGGATACTAAGCTCCAGAGAGGGCAAGAGCTGTTGCTGCAGAGGGTGTGACCATTGGCTACCTAATGGCAGTACTGTGTGTCCTTATCTGCTGAGCTCTGAGGATACCGAAGCAGGCAGAGTAGAGGCTAAGCTGGTCTTAGAGCTCACAGGGCTCGCTTGGAGAGAATCAACGTCTAGCATGAGTTGATAGGTAGAAGTTATGCCTAAGAAAGTAGAGGAGAGAAGGCAAGACCACAGTGTGACCTTCGGTTCAGAGCCATATGGGAGACATCCAGAGATGGTCTCGTCTGGAGCTTAGAGTGACAGAGAAGCAGGCTGTGGGTAGAGGTGAGAGGTGAAGTTGCAGGCTAGAGGATGGTGGATGAACATCCCTAGGAAGTGTTCTAGATAGCTGGGCTTCATCCTAAGGCAATAGAAATACTCCAAGAGCCTTGAAGGCTTCATTGCTTCACCTTTTGCTCTTAAGGTCCCTCTCTGATTAGAACAGAGAGCTGACAGGAAGGGGGTGGGACTTGATGACTTGATAGAATGATGACAGTGAATGACAATAACGCATAGGTCTAGACAGGGGTCTGTATGGTGATATTTTATTTGTATTCAAATGTTATTTGTATGTTAATAAATAAAGTTGCCTAGGGGTCAGAGCTATTAGCAAGCCATAGGAAAGCAGGGCAGTGGTGGCATACACTTGTAATCCCAGCACTTGGTAGGCGGAGCTAGGTAAGTCTCTGTGTGTTCAGGGATACAGCCAGTATTGGATACACATGCCTTTAATCTCAATACCAACCATAGAAAACCTGGAGGTCTATACAGACAGGCCATGATGAGGTGGTCATGTGGTTGGGTTTACAACCAATGAGAAGGCAGAACAGAAACACTATAAAAAGATAGACACACAGGAATTAGCTCTTGTTTGGAGAGGTAGGACCACTGCAGGAGGAAGGGTAAGGTTTTAGCTCTTAGCTCTGACCTCTTGGCTTTCTTCTTTGCATTGGTTCTGTGTTTCTTACTTAATATGATGGTTGGTTACATCTACAGATCTGAGATGGGACCGGGCCAAGGTGAAAGGTAGGAGATTGGTAGGAATTGTATAAATTGGTAGGATAAGGTGACTGATTAGTTGGATGGGTAAAAGAAAGTTTTCCAAGTGTTTGCTTTGTGTAACTGGCTGGAGAGGGTGGCGGGGGGTGGGGTGGCACCTTCCTCACAGAGGGGCAAGGAGGCAGACTTAGTGCTGACGTCAGTGTTAACAAACCCAAGTGTGCGTGTGCTCAATTATCCATCCAACAGTTTTGTTGGCGTGCATCCTACATGCCAGGCACTGTCACCGAGAAGGCACTGTCAGGAAGTGATTCTAAACCTGGGGCCATAAGGAGAGTCGTGTTTGGCGACAAACACGTGTTTCTGCCGAATAAATAGAATCTCACTTTAACTGAAAGAAGAGGACTGCGGCCACACCACAATATCAGAACCTTGCACATCGGGGGTGGGGGGTGGGTGGGGGAAGCCTGTCACCCAGACAGCTGCGATGGTGTGAGTAGGTGTCCCACAAAGGCTCATGTGTGAGAGGCTTAGTCTCCAGTTCTCGATGCTATTAGGAGAGGGTAGAGCTGTTAGGAGGATCGTCCTTGATGAAGGGAGTTAGGTCACTGGGGGCATGCAGGAAGCCTTTCTGCTTCCCACCTGTCATGAGATGGGCAGCTTCGATCCACTACGTATTCCCACTGTGGTGTGCTGCCTGCCACAGGCCCGAGGGTAGTGGGGCCAAGTAACCACGGACTAAGATTTCTGAAACCGTGAGCCCACATGAACCTTCTTTCCTCCTCGTGAATTGATTATCTCGGGTATTCTGTCACAGTAACAGAATGCTAACCCAACTTACAGCAAATGAACAAGAGAGATGGAAATAACACCGAGTGGTAACACCCCTGATTTCCTCTGAGCCCCCACATCTGGGGCTGCTTTCCAGTTCCAGTCAACCCCAAATACTCCGTTCCTGAGTGTGCGGATGCTGCATCCTGGAAACGAAGCAAGGGCTGATAGTCACATTTTCTGTTTTAAGACAAACTTCTGGGCTTTGGAAGGGGTGGCGGTGGGCAGGGAATAATCAAGCGATTGCTAAAGGCCAGAGACTCTTCCTCAGTGATCTCCTGGATGCTCTGGAGAGACATGCATCTCTCTTTGCCGACATCAGCTATCCACGAACGTTCCTCTACCACCAGCACCTCACAGCTTGACCTCTCAATTGGGATTTCAAACGTGGTTTCTGGCCAGTCCCTGTATATGTCTTCTGAATCCGTGTCCCTCAGGGAAGCTTCATCTTTGGCTACGAGGCACTGTTCAACGATGATATTTTCAATTCTCAGCTCCTCAGTTCCATACAGAGGGTCTCTAGCCATGGAAAGATCTGGGCTGACCACTCTGACATGGCATGGCAGTTTTGTGACTTGGCACAGCTCCCGCAGGGTCCCTGGTCCAGCATCATCGAACAGCTCCAGGAAGTCTCCTTCTGTGAACAAGGGTAGTTTGATGTGGGCCTTGGTGGCAATGTTCAGACACTTGAGGACCTCCACCCTGTGCAGCTCTCTGTCAATCTCCGCAGACACCACGCTCTTCTTCAGAGCCAGGAAGCACTCATTGGCTGTGAAAGATGCCAAAGGCCCCAGGCAGGAGGTGTAGTCCCTGGTGGACCGGAAGCAGAGCTGTCTATGTTGCATGGCTGCAGCAACATCAGAAACAGCACAAAAGTAGCGACCCCTCCTGAGTACCAGACCCTGATAGGTGTAGGGGATGAGAAAGCACCTCCCTTTCTGTCCTTGAGAAATCTCCGTGGCGAGGAACTTTTTCACTTCTTTAGTCCTGAGGATGGTTAAGAGCTGCCCACACTTCAGAGGCTTCGTCAACGCCTTGTTCTCCGACAGGACCACACTCATTATTTTAATTCTCACTGGGAATCTGTTTGTCTCCATACCGTAGATTTGTCTCATCGTCGTCAGTGTGAGGGGCTGACAATCCAAGCGGGTTATCTCGGTAATATGGATGTCCAAGTCGGAGGGGATGCTGACCTGGTTCTCACCTGGGAAAGTCAAAAGGCAAACAGCATGAGGCTTTCGAGAAAGGAGTGAGTTTGGAAGGAAGCTCGGGTCATGCATTCATAAATTTGTTCATGGGTCTACACTTTATAATCCTTTCCTATTGGCTGTAACATTTCACCTAAGAGAGTCACATAATATGTTAAACTGACTGATGGCAGGACAGTTCAAGCTTTCTTTCTTTTTCTTTCTTCCTTTCTTTCTTTCTTTCTTTCTTTCTTTCTTTCTTTCTTTCTTTCTTTCTTTCTTTCTTTCTTTCTTTCTTTTTTTGTTTTTTGAGACAAGGTTTCCCTGTGTAGCCCTGGCTGTCCTGGATCTCACTCTGTAGCCCAGGCTGGCCTCGAACTCACAGAGAGCCACCTGCTTCTGCCTCCCGAGTGCTAGGATTAAAGGCTGCCGGCCAGCTCAAGCCTTCTTTTGATGTGTGATCCGTCAGTGTAAAAACGCAATAGTGCAATTGCATTCTCTATCAAAGACACGAGGGGCCCGGCTTGAAAGCATGGGCAGAGCTGAGTGTGCCGTGGCTTATTGTGTTTCTTCCATATCCACAGTCCTCACCAAGACCCCGGGCAGCCGCGGAAGCTCTTGCTGCCCTTGTCTGTGGTTAAGACTCAGATGAGACTTCTGGTAGCTCTTGGGAGAATCAAGTGGCTTCTAAGACAGGTCATCTGAGAAGACTTTAATACAAGATTGAAAAAACAAATCTCTGGACAGAGCATGGGAGAGAGTCCCAGAAACCAGTTACCCTCCCCTGTGTATTTAGCAGAACCAGCACAGTCTAGTTGGGGCACTGGGCAGCAATGGCGTTGGGAGTCCCTCCTCCTTGCTCACTTTCCTGAGTTCTCCGAGAACTTCCATTTCTTCACTGACCATCATGTGAAGGACGGAACCATCTTCACAGGTCAGCCCCAGGCTCTGGGCTGGAGGAAGAGGGGCTTTGAAGGCTAGAATAAAATGATGGCCCCGGGCTGAAGAGATAGCTCAGGGGTTAAGATCACTGGCTGCTCTTCCAGAGGTCCTGAGTTCAATTCCCAGCACCCACATGGTAGCTCATGACCAAATATAATAAGATCTGATGCCCTCTTCTGGTGTGTAGGTATACATGCAGAGCACTCATACATAAAATATAAATAAAATAAAATAAAAATGATGGTCCTTAGAGTGGGATGGGGGAACGGGATTTGCTTGGAGCCAGATAGGAAGGTGCAGACATATGTATTTCAACATCATTGTATTTCAGAAGGATGAATAGGAGTCCATCACAGTGTGGCTGTGGCCTTGAACTCAGCATCCTCCTGCCTCAGTCTCCTGAGTGCTGGGAGCACAGGCTTGCAGAGATTTCTTTTGCTTAAACAAACATATTTTATTTTTATTTATGTGTATGATTGTTTGGCTGCATGTATGGATGTGCCCCGTATGTGGAGGCTGGAAGATGGCATCGAAACTGCTGCAACTAGAGTCACAGACAGTTGTGCACCATCACCTGGGTGCTGGGTCCTGAACCCAGGTCTTCTGCAAGAGCAACAAGTGCTTTTAAACTGCTGAGCCATCTCTTCAGTCTCCTTGCTTAGATTACCTTTAAAGATGGAAACAACAACACATGGCTGCTAAGGTGGTAGTTTTGGGAGGATCTCTGTGTGGTCTTTCAAACCTCAGAAGTCCCACGTGGGAGATGGCCTTGAGCAGGCAAGGAAGCGATCGGACATGTACACAGCACAAGGAGCAAGTAGCTGCCTCCAGCGTCTCATCCCTCCCCTCTTAGGTTTCCCTCAAAAATTAAAATGTGAAAATGACCAGAAGGTTTGACTATGTGTATCCTTTTCATCACCTCTGAGCTATCTTGCTGGCCTGCCAATAATAGTTTTTGAAGATGAAATAGGTTTATTGTTTTTTTTTTAAAGTGAGTAAGCGAATGTGTTTTCAATTTCCCAGTTAATTTATAATACAGTCGCTTTGGTTAGAAAAAAGACTTATTTACTTTTATTCACGTTTGTGTGCATGTGTGTATACATTTTATTACACACACACACACAAACAAATTATATATATATATATATCCTGTCTGTGTGTGGACCCACAGAAGCCAGGCCTTGGGTTCCTTGGCATCCGAAGTTACAGGCGAGTGACTTGAAGTGGTTGCTGGGAACGAAACTCAGTTTCTCTGGAAGAGCAGCAAGTGCTCTGAACCACTGATCCATCTCTCTCAACGTCACTATTCATAAGTTCAGCTCAAATAAACTGATGTCTGCGTGACTCCTGGCCACGGTTACGGCCTGTGTCACAGAACTTTGTTGTCGTCCTCTGTCACTCAGGGAATAGGAAACGCTGGTCTCACCACAGTGCTGAAAACATGAACCAAAAACCAATTCCAGAGTCTAGATTTGTTCTTCAGGGATCTTTACCAGCCTGGCTAGGTCTTCTCTGATGGCAATACCAAGTCAGGTCACTTTCCAAAGCTGTCTTAAGAGCCTGGCCTTAATTTTTGTCAAACTTAGTTCTTCTGGACTAACTCCACCGTTAAGTGTGTTGGGCCATGGTCTAGTCCACAGTCATTGTCACCTAGATATCTCAGTGGGCGACGCTGATAGCCCAGGATTTAAGGGCTTGTTCAAGTGCGATGTACACTGACCTGTCAGTGACATTAACCAAAATTTTATTAAAAATTAAAAAATATATATTTAAAAAGATTTATTTCATATGTATGGTTGCTTTGCCTACACAATGTCTATGTATCACGCACACATCTGGTGCCTGCAGAGGCCAGAAAAGGGTGCTGGGCCCCCATAACTGGAGTTGTAGATAGTTGTGAGCTGTCACCTGGGTGCTGGGAATCAAACCTGGGTCCTCTAGAAGAGCATCAGGTGCTTCTAAATGCTGAGCCAAGTCTCCATCCCCACAAAGAATGCTTTTCTGAGGTAGAATCTTACTGTTTCCCAGGCTATTCCCAAACTCCTGGGCTCAAGCCACCCTTTGTCTGTGTCTCCCAAGTAGCTGGGCCGACAGGAACACACTACTACACTGGGTCGAGCCACACTCAAATTTTAAGGGTGTTTCAATTTCTTTGTCTCTTTGAAATCAGCTCCACCTTATTTCTTTTTATTTAAAAAAATTCAACAAAATTTTATGTATATGGGTGTTTTGCCTACATGTACATCTATACCCTGCATGTGTGCAATGCCCACAGAAGCCTGAAGAGGGAGCCAGATCTCTCGGAACTGGAGTTACAGACAGCTGTGAGCTGCCATGTGGGTGCTGGGAATTGAACCCAGGTCCGTTGGATGAGCACCCAGGGCTCTTAACCTCTGAGCCATCTCTCTAAGCCCTCCCCACCCTTTCAGTGCTAGGGATTGGACTCAGGACTTCACACACGCTAAGCACATCGTCTACCACTGAACCGCAGCCTCAGCCCTACCTCGATCGTATTTTTAGCAATAAACACTGTTCATTCATCTTAGGAGAAGCCGTATGCTATATATCTCAGAAGCCAGAGTGAGATAAAGGGGGAAACGTCCCAGCAAGAATGCATTAGGAAGAGGCCTGGATTTTGGGTGATTCAAGTCAGTCAGAGAGATGCTTCCAGAGTCTGCCACACAACCGCACATGGGTGAGAGAGCCAGTCCTCACCCCGAGGTCCCCTTGGGACCGCTAGACCCACCACTTCCCGTCACTCTCACGGCTCTTCTTGTTATTACTTAAAAGGCCAAGCAGATAGAGAATAAAAAATGGACATGGAGCTAGGGAGACATCGCGGAGGAGTGAGGGCTGGGGGAACAAGCTACGGTCAGTCTAAATACAGCCAATAAACAAGGTTGGAGCACAAATCAAAGCAAAGTTTCTGTTGGAAACCCGGCAATGGAAACTACGAACACTCGAGTCCTGCCATGGAGCTAAATTAGTCTTTCACAAACATTGCCCACTTAAAGGGATCTTCCAGCCAGCGGCACTTTAAGGCTGTTGTAAATTCCTGTTTAATATAATGCAGCATTTCTTCCCTGCAAAGGACAATAAAGCAATGCAGCCTGTGAGACGATAGGGAAGCGCACTGGAGTCTGGCTTTCCCATGGACTATAAACAAAAGCATAAAATTAATGGGTGGTGAGGGACTAGCTTTTATGATAACATAGAAGAAAATACATCAATAATAAATTCACTCAAAGGAGAGACTTTTTTTTTTTTTTTTAAATCTGCTCACAGTCCATCTGGCTGTCACCACGGTATGGAGATTTATTAAGGGAATCAAATTAAAGCATCCTAAGTCTACTTCAGGAAATGTGTTTAAATATATATGATGCTAAGAATATAATAATGGGTGATGGGATGGAGTGGGTGTGTAACTAATCGGATACATCACCTCTGGAGGGGAGTGTGTCTTCAGCATCTAATAGTCCTGCATAAATCAAGACGTGAAGCCAATGAGGTAGGATGTGGCCACTTTCTGAAAATGGAAGCTTGGCATCTATTCCTGGGGTTCCTTAACCCACCCACCAATCTACACATCTGTGGACCTTGGCAAGTTGCCTGCCTGCCCAGCCTAGAGCGGCTGCTGTTTACCCCATCACAAGTTCTTGAAGCAAATACTCCTCCGTGCCTGTAGGGGGCAGCGTCCTTGCCTTTCTTGCTGTGGCATGGGTGTTTGGTTATGATCTGAGTCTGTCCTGTGAGAGTTTCTGTTTGGAAACCTGGAGAGGTGATATTAGACACGGTATGATCAGGATAGTTCTAGTAGCACCCTGGTTAATGCCCAAGAGAGGGTTGTAGACTGATAATACTGCCTCCTTGTCAAGTCTTCGTGTCCTGCCATGTGATCTTTCTCTCTTGCAAAAACCCTGCCATGATGCCACCTGCCATCATGTCCCCACCAGAGTTGGTGCCATGCTATTTGGGCTTTTAGTCTCTAAAGCTAGGGGCTATAAAACCTCATTTCTTTATAATTGTCCCAGCCTCAAGTTTTCTTGTTCTAGCAACAGAAAACAGACCAATGCGCGCTCCAAACTATTTCACCTTACTCACCGGGCAGATGTGCCGTCACTGAGAAATAGGGGTGCAAAACTAGATGGCCACTAAAGCGTTCTGGAACCAGGGGGTTGAGAAGCCTCAGGCGATGTTCTGCCTCCACCCTAACCCTGCGCTTCCTCCCTGCAAGCAGCTTCCACCGCACGATGGTGTCCATGGAGTAGAGCTGGTCATCCCGGCACTCCTGGAAGTAGCCCCTGCAGTCCATGGGCAGGAGCATTCTCAGGGGAGGGTCCTTGTCCAGCACCTCACATCGCAGCAGCCTCCTCCCCTGACTCTCTTCAAAGCCAATTAAGGATAGTGTTTCTCCTTTCCTAAGCTTCGTGGGCAAGTCATCTGTGGAGATGGGGACTAAGTTCTGGAAGCGGGGAGGACTTCTGTGGGTCATGGGACTCTCGGAAAGTCGGACAGAATGGACTAAGTCAGCCACAGTTTCAAACGGAACTGGATCTGCAATCAGCTGGAAGTTCCCTGCAGAGAAAATAACAGAAAGGAATGTTCAGGGTCTATCACGCACAGGAATAGTAAGACTATGGCTCCAAACCCCACACCATTTGGAAGTGCAGTGATGGTTATTATCATTGTTTAATACAGCTCTCTCACCTGCTGGATTCCAAGGACACAAAGGACCTTCCTAAGAACCATCCTTCTCCATCCTACAGCCTCTGTTGCAAATCAGCAACTAGCGCCTCTCCCCTTCGAGAAGGCTGCCACACCTCTCATCTCTCCCCTTCCCAAAGACCACCGCACAACCTCCAGCTGCCATTCCTGTGCTCAGGACCCCCTGGTATCTTCTTGTCGTCACTCAGACCACACCTGTCCCTAGCTCTTTGTTCCCTGCAGCCTGTCTCCCACCACTGTCCCCAGTACAGACACACCTGGCAGTTACTCCCGAACACGCACACTTCTCCTCATCCGACAGTCAGAGCTTTCTGGACTTCCTGCAGCTCATCTCAGTTTCTGTTTGGTGTATACCAATGAGACTTTCTGGAATCACAGTTTGGGAACTCAGCACCCCTCTCTGTCCCTGCCCTGTCTGAAGACTACACCGGTGCCTGCCTTTGCAGAGAAGCAGAGGAATGTCAGATTGCATGGCCATCTGCCTCAGGATGGATCCCACAGGCACTGTAGCCAGGATCAAGTCCCCCTTCTATCTCTCTCTGAGTGAATCGCATTGTGTAGCCCAGGCTGGCCTCAAACCTATGGAAATCTGCCTGTCTCTGTCTCCCAAGTGACATGTGACAGTACACTAGCCTGAGGTTCCCTTCTAAAGGCCACATTCATGACCATTTTTGTATCTTGCTGTTTTCTGAAAGATTAGTCATGAGCACTCTTTATTATTTTTTGTGTGCTGTTTTTTTTTTTTTCCAGACAGGATTTCTCTGTGTCATTTTGGTGCCTGTCCTGGATCTCGCTCTGTAGACTAGGCTGGCCTCAAACTCACAGAGATCCGCCTGGCTCTGCCTCCTGAGAGCTGGGATTAAAGGTGTGTGCCACCACCGCCTGGCTTGTGTGCTGTTCTTGTCCCATTGTGTGCACACATAAACCTTCATCTCCCAATGTCAAGATCCTATCAAAAAATTTTTTTTCTATTAGAAATTTGCACGGGTCAAAAAGTCTTTATCTTATAAGAGTATAATGTTTTCATTTATAATGAAAATTCCTCATCCAATGAGAAACATTCTAGCATATTTAACGGAGTATGATGCTGCCAAAGGAAACCAGGCACATGATCAGTTACGTGCTCACAGTGTTTAAGGCATGTTCTGTATGTCCATGTGGATTCACTACACACAGCAACCCCCCATGTTAATGAGTAGTCCATTTCCCTGGCCATGGAGACTGATTCAGAGATGGGCACTCGACCCAAAGAGACCTACCTCATCAGCATTCACTGGCACTTGGACAACACAGTAAGATAAGTTCTATAACAACACCTCATGGCCTACCCCGCCCCAGACACTCCCGCACACAAAGGAAGTTACACACAATGCGCAGGAATGGGGCCAATAGGTAAAGGGAAGTCCAAAACAAAGCCAAGATACTCAGGGAACGAGAGTCAGGGAGTAGTTTCACTGTCCACACTGTTATAAACTGGGCGGTTCAGAAACACAGTGCACAAGACTCTATTTCTATTGTCAAGGGTTGAGAAGTCTTAAATCACGGTGGCAACAGACCAACAGTCTAATGAGAGACTGCTTCCTGGTTCATAGGTGGTCATCTTTTCCTGATAACTTCACATGAAAGGCCAGGGTACTGCGAGAGCCTCTTTTATAAGGAAACAAATTACTATCATCAGGACTGCGGCTAAACACCTCTTAAAGGCACCACCTCCCATTACGGTGAGGGCTGGGATTTCAGCATATGAAGTGGGGGTGGGGAATGAACATTCAGGGTCACAGTGGAGACAGGAAAACAAAGAGGAAAGAAGAGACCCCGGTAATTGAGAGACAGCCTCTGGCTCTAGTTAAAACCACCCCTTTTCGCCTCAGCATTTTGGCCACGCGAACCAGTAATTTCCCCTTTCTATCTAAGCTGTTTTGAATTGCTTTTCTGTCACTTGGAACTGAAAAGATTTTTCTAATAAATATGCCTCTCAGCTCACTCGGGACACACAGCTCTGGGACCAGCAAGTGCTTGAATCTTAGTCTGTCTGACATGTTAGCCGCGTCTCACCAACAGTCGCGGCACCAACTGACATTTAATCTGTACCAAGGAATGTGATGGAAACAACTGAATATTAGAGAAGCTCATTATAGAGAAACGATTACAGTTCCCGTGATGGCATCAGGGGATTTTGTGTTCCTGATTTTCATAAATAGACTATTTTTCTTTGGTATTATTTATTTAGAGTCTCACTCACTACATAGCCTTGGCTGTCCTGGAACTCACTACGTAGATCAGGCTGGCCCTGAACTCACAGAGATTTGCCTGCCTCTGCCTCCCTGTACTAGGACTGAAGTGTGTACCACTGCACTGGGCTTCTCTGTTTTTGTTTTTGTAAGCAAAACAGCAATGCTTTTCCCACAAACGCTCAGGCAACAGTGACAAAAAAAAGGACTAATAAATTGGACTTCAAAAACATTAAACTGTTTTCTACATCAAAGAACTCTATCAAGAAAGTGAAGAGACAAGCTGGGTGGAGGGACACATGCCTTTAGTCCCAGCACTCTGGAGGCAGAGGCAGGCAGATCTCTGTGAGTTCAAGGCCAGTCTGGTCTACAGAGTGAGTTCTAAGACAGCCATGGCTATGAAAAGAGACCCTGTCTTTAAAAAAAAAAAGAAAGAAAGAAAAGAAAAGAAAAAGTGAAAACACAATCCATAGAATGGGTTGCAAATGTTGTCAAACCATGCAGAAAGGACACCCCTGACTCAACAGCAGTGCAACTACCTGATTATCAAAGGTTTGAACACACAGTTCTCCAGTCGACAATTAATAAGCTCATAAAAACGTGGTCAACTAGTTAGAGACAGCTGATTGGTAGTTGCCGAGGGCAGGGGACAGGAGGAGGGGCGAACAAGTTGATGGTAGCAGAGAATCTCAGACAGCTAGCAAAAATGTCCTAAAACTGGTTTATGCCAGTGATCACACAGTTGAGTTCTACACTGGAAATGAGGGAACCCTATTATACACAAAACATGCTCCTGTAAAGCTGAAAAACAAAACAAACCAGGACGACCCTACTCTAGCAATGTTTCTGGAAATACTTCGAAGAAACCAGCCACAGGGGAGCACACTCACCCCAGGACTCAGGGAGTAACAAAACCGCATAGCTTCCCCTGCCCTCAAAGCCTTGCTTGCATTTAAAATGTCCCCTTTTCCTCCTCTACACGCTGCCGGCTGTCTACATCCTGCTGAACACCCTTCAGCAAAGGCTGACTGAATGGAAGTGGAAAATGGAGCGGCAGTCACCGTAATCAATCTGCAGGCAATTGCCTTCTATCATCAGAATGGCTCCGCCTGGGTCCCGGAAGCTGTTTACTTGACATGGCTCTCCTTGTTACCAGGAGCTATTCACCTCAGCAAGTGGGAAATGTCTACCTGTAGAAAATGCAGCACCAGATTCTGTCCACTCCATTAAACTCAGGAGTTCCTGTCCCAGAGTCATCCCGACCCTTCTCCATGGTGAGGAAGGAACAGGGATACTGCAGTCTGGGATACTGCAGCCCCGGACACTGTAACCCTGGACACTGCAGTCCCGGGCACTGCCTGGCCCATCACTCATCTCTTTTCATACCGTTAAGGCTTTTATTATTAAGATGGGACACTGGAGTCAAGAAAATCATAGGAACATCTAAACTTTAGCCTTGAAAGGATCTCCTAAAAGCTTACCAGGCAACAGAGAGCTTTTATGAAGTACCTACTGAATGCCAGTCACCACCTCGGGTGGTCCTACGGTCTCTTGTAATCTCCGCCAGCATGGTGGCAGGTGTTACGCCTCTCTGCCGCAGGTGGGGGAATGCAAGGCCCCTCCAAGGTTAAGCAGTGATCCTGTCGTCTTGGGTTACATAGCACAGACTGAGCTGATATCCAGTTTGGCCTTTGTGTAGCGCATTCTTTTTCCTTGATAACACACTGGCAACTTGGTTGAGTATATTACAGGGAGTCAGAACTCTTGGAAAACGAGGTGCTGAAGTTTGTGTCCATAAAGCAAGAGTCAGGTGACAAGATGTATATAATGCTACCCTTCCCACAGTCCACTGCACGGTAAGCCTGTGACTGGGGAGACAGAGGTCAAGGAAAAAGGCGGAGCCTGCAGTTGGCAGTCCAAGAGCCAGGGTCACTCCTGAACAAGGAGAGCTTAGGAAGAGGTTGAGGGGAGCCTCAGGTCTTGTCCCCAGAGTGAACAACTCAGAGAGCTCTCATTCACAGGAGATTGAGACGGCTTGGCGGAGACAGTGAGGGCTCATGGCAGCCGCCCAAGCCAACAGTACCTCAGCCACTCCGGAGATGGCAGGCTTACTTCCTCCATTCCATCGGTCATTCCAGCAGCTCCACCATTATGCTGAGGCAGGAGGTTGCTGGCTGTTATCATTCAAGTGATTTTGAAGAGATGTCAAATGACTCTTCCTGTCTCAGCTGGTGGAGGTGGCTGGGGACCCAGTCACTGACTTATGCTTGTGGCTGTGCCCCTAAGAACCCCCCAGACCATCCTCACTCACGCTTACTCAGAACTATAGTAGCACAATATGCAAGTTGTCGTCCAAGGTAAGTAAGCAAAAGCACCCTCGAGGCTACTGTCCTGGATTCCTGTCATGGAAGCATGGATGGACCCTGCACAGAGATCCCTCTGAGCTGTGTGTGCAGCTGACTTCCCACCTCTGTGCAAAAAGCCTGGTCTCTGAACTCCTTACAGTCAAGGCAGGACATGCACATGAACCTTACATTATACAGATGTGGACGTAAGGCCCGAGTATGGAGATGTGAAGTTAATATCCTTGTTTCCACTCCTGCCTTTCCAGCTTCCTGCTTCTGTGCTGGTGTGTACTCCTGTTCCAAGGCTGCTGGCCTTGCATGAGGTCCAGTTACTCCTAGCTGGCTGGTCATGTCCTGTGGGTGAGGACACTTTTTCAGTCCCTTCTCTGCTCAAGTCCCACATACAGGGCTTGGTACATAATGCTATTCCCTCTTGGTATCTTCAGGGCATTGGCTCCAGGATGATCATATCTGACTCCAACGCATTATTCACCATCATTTCCCCAAATCAAGATCTTTACATATCCCTTTTACAGTTTCTAGGAATTCAGACCTGGGTATCTCAGATCACTCTGCTGCCTTCCTCAGCCACCAAGAAAACCCTTTGTTTCCTACTCAGAATGCCTCTTAGGAGCTGCAGCACAGTAGGAGAGAGCATGCTTAGTATGTGTGAGGGCCTGCGCTCAATCCTGACATCACCAAAGACAAAAACAAGTCCTCACATGTGTTCTTGACCCAAAATTTCTGTCACCACTTTCCTATTTATAGCCCACTTTATTCTCACTCCTTAGTATTATCCCAGCAATTTGCTATATATACAAAGTGTCATCAATTTATCCATTTTTTTTTTTTGAGACAGGGTTTCTCTGTGTAGCTTTGCGCCTTTCCTGGAACTCACTTGGTAGTCCAGGCTGGCCTCGAACTCACAGAGATCCGCCTGGCTCTGCTTCCCAAGTGCTGGGATTAAAGGCGTGCGCCGCCGCCGCCGCCGCCGCCGCCGCCGCCGCCGCCGCTGCCGCCGCCGCCGCCACCCAGCCAATTTATCCATTTTTACCAAACAATATGTTGTCTACTATTATCCTTCAAAAATTAATGCATATTAGAGATTTTCCCCATGTCACCACACACAGATGCCTTCTCTCCCCACTCCCCTCCCAAGACAGGGTCTCTCTGTGTCAGAGCCCTAGCTGTCCTGGAACTCAATTTAAAGACCAGGCTGGCCTTGAACTCATAGAGATCCGCCTGCCCCTGCCTTCCAAGTGCTGGGATTAAAGGGGTGTGCCACCACACCCAGGCCCAGATGCCTTGTTTTTAACAGTGTAGAAGTTTCCACAGCGTGTATATTCTCTGAGTGCACTTAGGTTGTCTTTCTAACATCATTTCTTCCCTCCTTCCAACTTAACACACCCCAGCTCTGTTCGGTTCCCTCTCCTCCTGGCTCCAGAAGAGGGTACCAGTTAGCCCAAGCCCATCAGAACTGGAGAGGGTTGCTGATGCAGGAATGTATATAGCTGGAGTTGATCTATGAGACTGAAGGTTGGG
>NW_023505787.1:0-6000 GCF_004664715.2 Peromyscus leucopus | reverse complement strand
CATTATTTCGAAGCTTGGCTCTTGGAAAGCTGCATATTATTGTGACATGAATGTTACAGGGATAACCAACCACTTTATAATTGATTTTAAATCCTGATCCACAGGGAGAAACTCATGCTTGGTATTGTAAATCTAGTCAAGAATCTATGGTTGGGGAGAACTTACTACTCTTACTCATCAATTTTTTTTTTCATCCTTTCTCTCTACCCATAAGTTACTGTAGTGTTTGGATGTCACTAGAGACATTTCTTTGTTCAGTGGGCTGTGGTTAACCCAGAAACTCATAACCGGTCAGAGTGTCAACAGAGTGCCCAGCCACAATGGGACGTCTCCATCACATCTCTGTCTCCAGGTTCAGGGTCCAGCACGGAAGAGGGGCAGAGTTTAGGGACGACCAGGAGGGAGGACCCAAACAAAACAGTGTCTTCTGGACATAACAGGACCTCTGTGCTCATGAACGCACAGTAGCTACACAGGATCAAGACAGTCAACTCCCAGCGTGGAGAGGGAAGCGGCTGCTGGGCTTCCAGCCCTAACTGAGGAGCCATGGACAGTTGATGACTTCTGGGACATAACGTCTGTTGTCTTTAAGGTCTATGTAGCTCCATACTCAGGAGTGTATGGGCATCACAAACTGGATTTGGTGGATTAAAAAACAAAAAAACCAGAGAGAGGGCACTTAAGCTGGGTGCAAGGCAAGGCAGGGGTGGTTCTGGGAGGAGTTGTGGAGACGAGCGAGGGGTGAATGTGATAAATACGCTGTATGAAATTCTCAAGGAATTAATAACAATATTTCAAAACAAGTTCAAGGCCATCTTAAATGAGTTAACATAAAACTCTCAAAACAAAACAGCAAGAAATAATATTGGGCATTCATTTATTGCCTTGCTTCTTAGGTATAATTGACAAATAAAGCAATCCCATTATTGGATAGATAGCTCAAAGAAATAAAATTAACATATCAAAGGGACTGCTGCACCCTCTCTTTACCGTTGCCTGAGTCACAATAGCCACCATGCAGAAAGAATCTAAGTGTCCTTGGATATATAAATAAATAGACATAAAAACTCTGCTACATATAAACAGTGAGGTGAGGTATAAAGTATATTTTCTACACTGTATTGAAACAATATATGTGCATATATCCTGTCTAATTTTAAATAAATTACCATTATATTTGCGAGAGTAACGTCCCAGTACAGGGTTTTTTTGTCCTTGGAACTATGGTCCGAGGTCAGGATTAGAGTTACTTGAAATGAATTGAGGTTAGATGCTAAAAGGAAGTAGCCAACAGTTACATTTACATTCTGCTACTCTCTCTCTCTTTTTAAACATGAGGAATTGGTCTTGTTACAAGGAAACAGATAATATATTAAAAGCTTGAGGCTGCGTGGTTTAACGTACATTTCCAAAGCTGGGATTAAAATAGAGCCAAGATTCTGCATGCAGCAAGGCCCATGGCCTTAGAATGTCTTTGTGAAGGCCGCAGAGTTGAAAGCAAATGGGAAGTGTGCCCAAGGATGAGTTTGAAATGAAGGGCAGGGCTCTAAGGCCTTGGGGGTCCTGTGCTTTGGTTTGTTCTACAGCAGGATGACCCTTCCTATTCTATCTAGGCCCTCCTTTCAGGAGAAAATACTTCTGAAAAAGAAGCTGAATTTTTGCCAAGAGGTTACATAAGAGAAAAAGAAAAGGCTCAATATTTCCATCAGGGAAAAAAAAAAAAAAAAACATGTTAATCACAATAAACTCTGTATTCAGTGGTAATGGCACAGCAGGCCACATTGGTAATAGCCCAGGACAGCACAGCACACTCACTGTGTCCCTACACTGTACTGAGTAATTTAACCAAAGTACCTCAGAGAGGCCAGCGTGAAATGACATGAACCCTTTCTCCGAATTTTCATGTTAGAGCTGTACCATTCTCCTTGAAGTTGACTCCAGCATATTCTAAATTTCACTTCATCGTTCATTATTTTAGTAAATAATAATTTTGAAATAATTATTTTTTATTTAAATTTTTTTTCTTTCCTTTTACATACCAACCCCTGTTCCCGCTCCTTCCTCTTCTCCCCTACCTACACCTTCATCGCCTTGGGCAGTCAACACAGTCTGGCATACCACATTGGGGCCAGACCTAGCCTTCCCCCTTGCATCAAGGCTGAGTAAGGCATTATACCATAGGGAATGGGCTCTAAAAAGCCAGTTTGTGTACCTCAGTTAAGTCCTGGTTCCATTGCCAGGGGACCCACAAACCCATCAAGTCACGCAACTTTCACACATTCAGAGGGCCTAGTTTGGGCCCATGCAGGCTCTCCAGCTGTTAGTCCAGAGTCCATGAGCTCCCATTAGCTGGGGGCAGCTATTTCTGTGGGTTTTCCCATCATGATTCTGACCCCCCTTGCTCTTATAATCCTTCCTCCCTCTCTTCAACTGAACTCCAGGATCTTGGCCAAGTGCTTGGCTGTGGGTCTCTTAGATTTTATCAAAGGGTAAGTTTTTAGAGACTGCACACTGTATACGCTGCTCTGTGCCCTTCCATCTCCACTGTAGGTTTGTGTAGACATTACCTAAGCAGTAATAGACTCATCCTACCCCTGAAGAGACTCTCAGTGCCATCTCTCTGCCCTAACTCCTGCCATCTAGGCTTACAGTGTCTGTAGTGTTTACACAGGATCTCTAGGTGGGAACATAAGGAATTTCCATTTTCCCTCAACACGATGCTTTGGGATCTATCCAAGCTGTTGTACATTGAAGTTCATCCCTTCTCATGACTAGTATTACATGACATGTTGTTAGCTAGTTTTCTTTTCTATAACAAAAAAAAATGCAATACAAAGACCATGCTATATCCTCCCCTCCCCCTGATTCCCTACTCTACTTCTAACTGAGTGACCTGGAAGGAATCAACAAAACTCATTCTACAACACTAAGAAAATATTATTTCTTGTTTGGGAGGGCTGAGGTAGATTTCAATTAACCTCTGACCAAAAAGTCTTTGTTGAGATGTTCGATAAAGCAACCCCTGGCCCCACTGATGAGTAAACTTGAGTTGCCCAATACAGTTGAAACTGTCTAAATGATACCCAATGGTCATGAGTACCTCTTAAACCCTCAGAGAAACCTCAGTGTTGCTATGACGTTCCAAAAGCAACAGAAGTTGCTGATTATCAGTTTGTGGTTCATCCCCAAATCCCAAGACAAGCCAGAGGGCATCAGCCATGCTGCTCAGTGCCTTCATCAAGGCGCAAGTGGCTAGCAGCTCCCGTATCGGACAGGACAGAGTCCTGCCATCGTAGGAGGGCCACACTCGTGGATGTGATGTCACCAGGTATCTCTTAATTCCCTTGTATTGCTAAGTAACTGCATTTGAATTCAGCTCAAACCTGCCTCTTCCAGGCACTTAATCTTAATGTCTGTTGACCTCTTTCTCCTGTAAACCTTGACTGTAGCTAGAAGGATGTCTCACTGAAGTTTTATTTGGAACTTGCTCTGTAGCCCTGGGTGGCTTAGAACTCACGGAAACCTGTCTACCTGTGCCTCCTTTAGTGCTGGCACTAAAGATGCGTGCTACCTACCACTTCTTGCTAAAATTTTGTTTCTCATTTTCATTTCAGTACTTAGAATGCATTCTGGGCCTCTAGTTTTTCTTGAGTTATTTTATATGTAATGTTTTCATAGGAACTTGCATATTTTGGTTTTATTCAGAAATGTCACAGTAAATATTATTTGTGCCTTTTATCTTTTTATTCAATGTTTCTGCTACAGGTTTCCAGTTTTATTATTCATTTCAAAGAAATAACTTCTGTTTTTGTTTATCTTTAATGCTCTTCCCATAGAAATATTTCATTTCTGCTCTTTCTTGATTTCTTTTTACTTTCTTTGAGCCTATTCTGCTCTTTCTCCCTAAATGGTTTGCTAAACATGAATTCTCAAGTGTTCTTTTTCCTAGTGTAAGCAGTGAATTAAGAACATTCGATTCACCTCTAAGTAACAATGGCCCCACACCCAGTTGTGACAGAATTTATATTGTCTTGCCAAAGTATTAAATATTTTAGAATTTTCATTATAATATCTTCTTTGAGAAATGAATTACTTAGAAGAGTGAATTAAAAATATTTTAATCTATTATTTTCAACTTGACTGAATTAGAATCATAAAAAGCGAACTGTAATATGTGACTGCTACTTAGAAATTTCTACACTGTCAGCTTTCTCAATATCTTATGTAGCCTTTACCGCACTGTCGAGAACAGTGCTCCATGTATTCTTTGAGAAAGCATTTGGTTTTGCCGGGAGGATTTTCTGTACCTAAGCTGAGAATGATCTCTTCTGAGTGAACAGAGCATCATGTTAGTGAGCAGCAGTGATGCCTTGACTCATGTTTCTGTGCTACATTTGATTTTGTCTAAGGTTAATATAACACTACGATCTCTCTTCTAATCAGTCTTTACCTGGAATAAACTTCCAAAGACTCTGTAAGATGTCTCTCCTCTAAACTGCACACATCACAGTCCTTGCTTATGCGTTGAGCACAGGTTCTAAGAGCCCATGCAGAGACTGATAACCACAGGTAAAATCAGAACCTAGACAGACTATATCATTTTCCATCTGTCTGTCCTTCCATTCATCCGTCCATCCATCCATCTGTCCATCCATCCATCCATCAGTTTATCTCTCCATCCATATATGAAAGCAAATTAATAAATTAGCTCAGTAAGAAATTAACAACATAATAGAATTATTTTAACAATATTCAGTAACAGTTATATTAATGTAATCATCTGACTGGTGTACCTGAAATTACAGAAAGCAAAGCCACAGACAATGGGTGGGGGTGGGGGGGTGGGCTTCCATAGACAGACTGTATTCCAACCGATTCTTACGGCTTTTACCATTAAATGCTGCCATATTTCCACTTAGTTCATTGCTATTTAGGAAATTATTGATATAGTGAAGGAAGATATATTGCTTTATGTTGTGTTTGTTTCATTTTTGTAATTTAAGGACCAACTTTATGCATGTGCATGCTTGCGCGTGCGTGTATGTGTGTGTGTGTGTGTGTGTGTGTGTGTGTGTGTGTGTGTGTGTGTGTGTGTGTGTTGTACTGAGGTCAGAGGAGCACTTGCAGGAAGTTGACTCTCTTCACCACGTGATCGAAGGGGCCGATTTCACATCTTAACCCACATATCCATCCCTCCAGGCCTTCTTCTCTCATCCTCTCATCTTTCCTCGCCATCTTTTTTCTATGGTTTCACCGTGCTAGCTTTCACATCACTTTGGGGTTCTACTCTCTCTCCTTTCACTGTCACCATGGAAATGTTAGCGTGCGGCACAGGGCTGGGAAGCATGGGCTCCTGCGCTCCATCACCTGCCAGCCTGGGTTCACTCTTCATCATTCTCTCCTCTTGGTCACTGCCCCAGCCTGGGTATCAGTCAGGCCCGCATCTCTCTCTGCAGCCTCTCCTCTCCTCTCCCCATGGAAACAAGATCCTCACAGCGGCCCTTGCAAGTCTGAGGTGCTGGCAGGTAGCTTTCATAACTTGCCTCTGCAAGTCCAGACCACCACCAAGAAGAAACAAATGCACCCACCTCGTGAGTCTCGTGAGTACAAAGGAGGGGGAAAACATGAAGCCAGAGAGGTCATTTAAAGATGGTAGGAAAAGTGCTTCATGGAATGCCTCATGGAGTTTGCTCATTTCCTCTTTTGGAATGCCCCCACATGGTGAGTCTGATTGTCACCATGCAGGGATGCACTGTGACATTCAGGTCCCACCCCCACAGAGATCCTGTACTCAGACAGCAGCTGACCTGCTCCCAATGGCACAAAAACCATGGTCACTGTGCTCTAGAGTGCTCTCCTGGAGGCAGAGCTCACTGGCACTGTTCCTAGTCAGACCATGCTTGTTGGTAGAAGGTCAATCTTCCATGGAGCTGCAGTAGTTTATAGTCTACAGGATTCTGACATCCAGTTTCCACGATGGACCTTTCTGTTCATAGCTTT
>NW_023505786.1:0-2000 GCF_004664715.2 Peromyscus leucopus | reverse complement strand
ACAGATAGGTCATATTAGTCACAGCCTTAGCACTCCTACATTAAAATTGGACATTAGAAAAAGGATTAAAGACAGGATAAACCCAAAGCCAGAAAATGGTCTGTGTAAAAGGATATGTGTATTCTGATAATATATTTTTATTAATTATCCACATGGTATATTATTCTTAGTAATTTTTAAAATGTTCAATTATAGTTGGCCTCTATAATTAAAAAGTCCTTTCCCTGATCAAAAATAATGAGTTTCTAAAAAAAAATTGCCCAATGATTTTTTTCATTTAAAATTTTAAGAATTCTCTACCTCTTTTGGAGTCATTGGCCAGTAGGGCCACATAGTCTCTTGAACATTATAGACTGTCGCCCCTGCTCTTGGTTACTCTCTAGAACTTGATGGTAAGGCTCTATTGCTGATGACACTGAGTCACAGAACATGGAGAAGTCAAGTTGGTCGCAACCTGGAAACTTCATCTTCACTGACTAGCTTTCATAGTGCCAGAAGTTAACCATGCATGATACTGGGGAAGAAAATCATCATCAGTCTTATCCAGAGGTGAATCCTGATATAATAGTGGCATTAATGTTATGGGAGTAACCTAAACATGTTTTGATTGGATTTAAGGCCCACTCTACAAGATGGAGCTGATGCCTGGCATCATTAATGAGGCCAAGAGACCATGACTAGCTAGATCACAGGCCATAGGAAGAACTCAATATTATTATTCTGCTAAATGGACATAGTATTAAAGCAACTCCTAATGGCTTACCATTAAATCCATTGGTGAGTGCATCTCTCAATCCTTATCTTTTTGCAGTAGATGATTATTAACACAGAAACTCACAACTGGCCAACATGCAGAGAATAAGGGACTTGGGGACATTTATCATACACACTACTACTACGACCACCCACCACCGCTACCATGGCTCAAGAAACATTGTTAAAGATGGGGCAGAAAGACTGTAAGAGCCTGGGGCAATGGAGGGCTACAGAGAAACAGTAGTTTATGGACACAGTAGGGCAGCTGCACATATGAACCGATAGTGGTTGTGACAGCATGTGCAAAATCAAATGAGACTAAGTCCCAGCATGGAGGAGGAAGGGGGATCTGTAGCTGAGGAGCTACTGGCAATAATTGATGGCTGCTAGGAAAAGGAGAGCCCCTGAGAAGCTACTGATGACTCAGTACACACACCAGGGCAGATTCTGGCATCACTAAGTGGATGCAGTGGGTCAAAACAAAAAAGAATATTAGGAGGAAAGAGGGGTAGGGACAGAATTAGAGAGGAGGAATGGGGATTGACTTGATGGAAACATATTCTATGAAGTTCTCAAACAATAAAAAAGAATATTCAAATGCATTTGAAATATTTATATTACAATTCAATATATCCTTAGTGCCTTTTTGCAAGAAAGAATCTCGTATCATTTGAGTCCAATTCTAGGAAAACAGTAGAATGTTCTACAATTATCTATCTGAATACCAGTTGACAGCAATGAACTTTGAAAATCAATTGGGTAATAAGCTCTTGAGATAAAATTCTTATGTAAAATTCTATATACAAACTTAAGTATGCCAATGTTGCTTGAAAGCTATACCTATGACTGGCTGGCTGACTCAAAAAGTCTTAATCATCACCATTAATTATTTCTTAAGTATACATTTATTATTATTGTGTATGCATGCATAAACACACCCATCCATGCATGGTGTTGTGTTGGGGGCAGGGTGCGCTTGTGTTAGTCGAAGGACTGTTAGTAGTGTCATTTCTCTCCGTCCACCTTGTTGCGATAAACCTCGGGTTGCAAGGCTCTACAGCAGGCTCATTTCCTGCTGAGACAACACTCTAGTCCCTGTGAAACATTTTATAACACAGCTTTCCAAAATAGTGTGTGGAAGGGACAGTCACTAGATGTTCCTGCTCTGGAGGCCCCAAGATTTTACAGTGTATCTCAAAGGTCTGATAGATGTTTTGAGCCACGATCCAGCACCAACTGCCTGA
>NW_023505785.1:0-4000 GCF_004664715.2 Peromyscus leucopus | reverse complement strand
TTCTTTTCCTTCTGGTTTGTTTTGTCCAATTCCAATGTGTTCATTTTTGTTTTATCTTTTATATTATTCTTTAAGTAGTAAATGAATGAATTAATAAACAAACAAATAAATAAGTAAATAAATAAAAGTGGTAACTACTAGATAGCCAAAGGTGCTGGCTACTGAAACCATTACCACCAGGTACTTAGGAGCATTACCACTCAGATCATAAAAGATTTTGAGCAGAGTCTACTACCAAACACCTGGAGTGCAAGTTACTTGTGAAGTTGAAGCAGGAAAATCACTTTATCCCAGGAGTGTAAGCTCAGTCTGGACTCAAGCATAGCAAGATCTGCCCTCAAAACAATCACAAAATGGATTTTGAAAGGTTAAAAGAAGGCCAGCTCCCTAGAGCAGGTTGCCTCTGCCGTGAACCAGAGACTTTCAGAACACGCTTACCAAAGGCAGAGACTTAGCAATGAGGTGCTTGAGATAACCATGAGAAACGAGAAGTAATGATCTTTAGCAATATTTGTAAGTGTATGCTCACATATGCAATGTGTGTTTACATATGTAAACATACACAATTCATAGTCATTATCTGCACGGAATTTCCTAAGTACACACGTTATGTGTTTAGAAAGAAGGGAAGTTACCTGCTACAAATTTAAAGCAATAGGCTCCATGTTTCTCCAACAACTGAGACACATTTTTTAAAAGCTGTTTTACATTGGTATTTTTAATTAGGAGCTTGTGTGTGCTCATGTGTATGCACACATCTGTGCATATATGTACGTGAGCACAGTGCTCACAAAAGCCAGAAGAGAGCTAGCACTGGAGTCACGGGCAGTTGTGAACTGCTACATGGGTGCTGGGAACCAAGCTCACATCTCTGCAAGAACACGAGGGTGCATGCTCAATGCTGAGCCATTTTTTCAGCCTGTGAAGCATATTGTTTAAAGAGGTGTTTTCTAGCTCGCTCTTAATACCCGGTTAAGGGCTTTGAAGGTTTGACCTTCATCAATCAAGCTTACATCCAGCACAATGGTTTCAGGACAAACCATGGCTATGAGGAGCTCGGGTTTATCCTAGCAAGTAGCAGGATGTTAAGGATGACACCTTGACTGCGAAGAGCTCCACTATGAGATTTCTAAAAAACCAAAGGGTTAAAACATGTCAAGAGGCTCACCTTCAACGGGCTTTTTGGACACGCTTTTTAGAATCCCATAAAAAGGTTCACTCTCATCAATTATTGCCATCTTGGCCAACTTTCCAGTTTGTACTCTTTCTAGTCAGAGTCTTACTAAGGAAGATTCAAGATCTAAAGTGGTATTTTTGTCTCTCTGCCTTTTTTTTTAATCAAATAAGGCACCCTTTTTGTTAAAGGGTAAGATTACTTTGGCTAAGCACTGCAGGTGCAGAACACGGAGGCAGCCGCAGGAATGCCTGCAAACCCCAATGACCCGGCCCAGAAAATATCGCCATCAGAGAAAACAATACCATGGAGATACCAGCGATACCTCTGGAAAAACAAAATGGACCAGTGTGAGGATTTGACCTACAGACTTTACCATCAAAGTCAACCATGGTGAGTACCAACTGGTCTACCACTTGAAGACCAGTACTGACTCAGAAAGGTTGAAGAACTTTTCTAAAGTCACAGAGGATAGCAGGACTAGAATGCAATCTGAAGCCTATTTCTCCTCCAAGTCTGGATTCGTATCATGTTACCAAAATATCAGGTATAAACAGATCTGTAACATGTATCGCCCATGTATACACATGTACATACAGTACATGAAACACAAGTATTACATGCTTTCTTTACTGTTAGTGCTCTTGACTATGAGGGATGGGGTGGGTGGACAGTGACATGAGTTATGTTAGAGGGGTTCTAAGCCATAGATGAAGATTTTGGTTGACACATGGAGACATGACAGGGGGCTGCTGACAAAGAGGATGTTCTTGGGCTCTGCTTAATTTGTTTATATGCAAATTACCCGAGAGGTAAAGGCCAATTAGGAGCTAGCCCAAGAAACCAGGAAGGGTTCCCAACTAGACCTATGGTTCTGTCCAGCCCCTGTTCCAGTGGATGTGTGGGAGGTGGAAAGAAGAAGTGAGCCCGGAGTTTCTTAAGCCCTGGTGGGCAGGGTGAATCCATTTACATCCTGTGGTTTCCAGGGACTACTTCCATAGTGTGGGTTTAGAGTCATGCTCCACCACACCTGACATAAGAAATAATTGTAACAACATAAAATTTTAAATTGGCCAACAATGGCCAGGGGCCAGATCTGTGCCCACCCCCCCCACCCCCCACCCCCCGCCTGTTTCTACTTTGTTATCAAACGCAGGATAGTTTTAGAGCTCTCAATGGTGGGAGGAAAAATCGAAATGATTCCGGAATTTGTGTGATGGAGAAAAACAATACAAAATTCCAATTTCCACATCATGAATAAAGTTTTATTGGACTACAGCCATGTTCATGCATTTACATTTTGGCTTTGGCTGTTCCCAGACAACAACCACAGAGCTGACTAGTTGCCACAGAGACCGTCTGGGCTGCAAAGCCTGAGATATTTACTATCTGTTTTCAGAGCCTTTCCTTGCTTGGCTTTCCAACACACTGTCATTACTCCAGTTAACAAGAAAGCACATGTCAAAAGCAATACTCTGTCACAGCTAAATACAATATGCCTGCCACTCCAGTAATGCCAGGCAGGACCCCTGCTGCCCTGGTTTTCAATTCTATTGCATAGGTGTTATTTTAAAAGCCCACCACGGCTTGGAATATCATAACCAAGCTTTTAAGACAGGGAATTGCAACCTGCCAAAACCAAACAATAAACGCTAATTATTTTATAGACCCCCCACGCCATACAAAGTAAAACAAAATCCAATGCACAAGTCAAAATTTTCTCTGTATAAAAAGAACTACTGAGCAAATGTAATACTTAAACATTAATGTCCCACCCTCAGTTCCCATTTCCTACTGCATTCCCTGGTATCAAGTGGCTTTGGATTACACACTGTTGTCTGTGGGCTTCTATTTCCATTCTTCTGCAGTAATGAAATACTCTCACAAAAACCAGTTCAGGGGAGTAATGATTTACTTTAGCTACACTTGCAAGCCACAGTCCATGGCTGAGTCAGGCCAGGAACTTGAAGCATACATGTCTTATGGTCACTATTGCTATGATGAAGCTCTGTGACCAAAAGCAAGTTGGGGAGGAAAGGGTTTATTCTGCTTACATATCCTGAATCACTGAGGAAAACCAAGGCAGGAATTCAAACCAGGCAAGAATTCTGGAGGCAGGAGCTGAGGCAAAGGCCATGAAGGGGTGCTGCTTACTGGTTTGTTGCACATGCTTTCTTATAGAACCCAGGATCACCAGACCAGGGATAGCACCACCCACAATGGAATGGGCCCTCCCCCATTAATATCTAATTGAGAAAATGCCCTACAGATTTGTCTACACCCTGATTTAAGAGAGGCATTTTCTTAATTGAGGTTACCTCCTCTAAGATGACTTCAGTTTGTGTCAAGTTGACAAAACTATCCAGCTCAAGAAGGCACTGAGGAACACTGCTTGCTGGCTCCTTCCCTTGGGCTCAAGCTTACCTAGCTTTCTGTACTTGGAAAGTATAGAAAACACAGGACTACTTGGGTAGGGCTGGAACCACCAACTGTGCTGGACCCTCCTACATCAATTAACAATCAAGATAAACCCCCACAGACCAATGTGATCAACAATATTTCTCCTTAATAGAGGCTTCCCTCTCAGATGACTCTGGGCTGTGCCAAGTTGACAATTAAAAGCTAACTAAGATACTTGACTTTTAACAAAAAAAAACATTTCATGTGTAAGTAGATATCTTAATTTGGGTCTTGGTGGCTGTGATAAAACACCATGACCAAATGCAATTTGGGAAAGGGTTTATTTGGCTTCCACATCCCAGTCATACTGTATCACTGAAGGATGCCACAGCAGAAACTTAAGGCAGGAACCTAGAGGCAGGAACT
>NW_023505784.1:0-25000 GCF_004664715.2 Peromyscus leucopus | reverse complement strand
AGCAGTTAAAGATCCCTCCTAAACCACGGCTTCCTTCTGGAGCTCTCCTCTTTGGTGTCATTAACTTTGGCCTCTTTTTTTTTCAATCTTCAATCTTAAATTAATTCCCTGGGAAGCTTGCAGCAGGTTGGCCGATGAAAGGGATTAAATACAAGGGTTTATAAAGACAAGCAGCTTTTGACTCAATGCTATTACCACACGATCACTTACACATACACTATCAGATACTGAGCATGTTTATGTTAGACCCGAATACTGTTCATTTTACAAAGCTATGATCATGCAACAAACAGAATAATCATTATTTGTGTTATTTGTATTCATTTTACGAAGGGCACAAAACCATGTGTTTGGGGGATTATTATTATTATTATTTTGGTTGTTGTTTTGTTTTTGGTCTTTTTGTTTGTTTGTTTGTTTTATTTTATTTTGCTCCTGTATATCTGCTTAAGGGCTTTCTTTGGGGTTTTGCGGGGAGGGGCATCAAGTTTCCACTGTGGTGTGCTAAATGGAATCTTTTCCATACATGTAAACATTCAACTAAGACTGTGTGTAGATTTCACTTTAACATGGGCCTTTTCCCAGAAGGAGGCTGTGTTGGTTTCTGTGATTTAGGACAGCAGCTGTGTAGAAAGAAAACAGGATTCTTGAAGCAGTATGCTTTCACCATGCATTTTTCAGAACAGTTCTTGAGGCGGCATTTGGAGCAACAACGGATATTAGACTGAATATCAGATTTCTGCAGTAGCCCTCCCCCACCTTCAGCATGTGCCCCTACCCCTTGCTGGGTAACAGCATCCCTCCTGAGTCCCACTGACAGGCTTATTGGAGCACAGACTTGGGGATCCTGCCCTGTGGACTCTTCTCCAGAGAAGCTTGGGGTCATTAATTATGTGATAAATGGACCAAGACTCCAATTCTAGTGCATCTTCCTGCTGCCCCCAGGCAGCACTTAGAAGCAGATCCGACTCCCTTAAAATGTCCCAGGAACTCTCTCAATCTTGATTCTGTATCTAGGTTTTTAACCTACCACCATGTTTCCAGGCTTCCTGCTATCTTTACAACTTCTTTTTCTGGTGTAAGTGAATGGCGGTCCAATTTTACTACTTACGGCTAAATAACCTACCTGATACACATGCCCTTTCCTGAGATTATCTCTGCGATAAGGTAATGGGCATTAACTCCACTTTTACCATCATGTGCTCTTCCTAGAGATGAATTATTGCCTGACCTTACCTCCTGGCGCTGAGGAGACCTGATAGGCAAACTCCAAGGAAATCGGTAGCCTTAGGAAGACAATCTCTAAAGGTTTTACTGTTGCTGGGCAGTCCCTGGATCCGGTAGCTGATTAAGATGGTCATGCTGTGCATGTCCTTGTACATAAGGAAATTTCTAATTTGTGACCTATAATCTCAATTATATTTGTAGGAACTCTGTGACCCACTTTCACAGACTCATTCTCACCATAAAATGAGCAGTGAACCGACCCATAATATGTCTCCATCTCACCTGTAAAACACACTAAGTCTGGACAGAAACAAGTCTATAAGCCTTGAATAGTACTGGCCCATTTCCTGATAGATTTACTCTCATCTTAGGAATCTCAAAAATCCTTTGGGGCTGTAGCTTCTGCCTATAAATGTGTGGTGACATCTCTCACCCTAATATCTGGCTCTGGGTTTTTATTAATAAGACCATTTAGCAATTTGTCTTACATAAATGTCTTAAAATCAAATCAAAATAATGATCCCTAGTGATTTTTCCAACATAGTCCACACAGCTCCAAGGACACCGGAAAGGACCCAGAGATGCCCCCGGTGATGAAGGGAGTGCTAAAAATGTACCTGCCTGTCTGTAAACTCCACAGTCTAGGGAACTGGCCATATGATAATGAGATAGATCATCGAATCTACTCTGAGAAAAAAGACAAAGAAATAATAGGATAAATAGGTAGATCATTGAATCTACACTGAAGAAAAAGGGGAAGATATAAAAATAACAAAAGGTAGACTACTGAATCTATTATGAAAAGAAAAAAGAGAAAATATGGATATGATAAGATAAAAAGGGAGATTATGGAATCTACTTTTAAAAAGGAACTACTTGTTTTAAATAAGATAAGTAATGAAAATTTTTTGGTCTGAGATTATCAGATGTTACTGGACTGGACATTGTTAATATATATAATGGAGTTTTCATATGAATCTGTCAAATGTTAATGGACTAGACATCATTAATGTAATTTTTGGCTGTATATATTGTATATGCTTATTGGATAGTTTTTCTTGTATTAGTTATAAGCTTTTTTAATTTTAGACAAAAAGAGAGGAGATGTGGGGGTATTGTGTTCCCCAAAATATTGTGTACCCTAATAAATTTATCTGGGGGTCAGAGAACAGACAGCCACTAGATGCAAAGGCTAGAAAATGGTGGCACTCACACCTTTAATCCTAGCATTCCAGAGATAGAAATCCCTCTGGATCTCTGTGAGTTCAAGGCCACATTGGAGATAGCCAAGCATGGTGACACGCCTTTAATCCCAGAAAGCCAGCCTTTAATCCCAGGGAGTGGTGGTAGAAAGCAGGAAGATATGTAAGGCGTGAGGGCAAGAAACTAGAAGCATTTGGCTGGTTAAGGCATTTGGGCTGGTTAAGCATTCAGGCTTTTGAGCAGTAATTCAGCTGAAAGCCATTGGGATGAGGACTCAGAAGCCTCCAGTCTGAGGAGACAAGACCAGCTGAGGATCCGGTGAGGTGAGATAGCTGTGGCTTGTCCTGTCTCTCTGATCTACCAGCATGGACCCCAATAACTGGCCTCGAGGTTTGATTTTATTAATAAGAACTTTTAAGATTCCTGCTACATATGGCGCCCAACGTTCGTGTTACGAATTCATGAAAAAGCTGTTTGCCTGTGGCCTTGTGAGCTCAGGCCCAAGCTATACTCAGGCGGTTGTGGTGGCGCACACCGGTAGGATTTGCTGAAGGAGACAGAGGCAGGAAGATCCCGAGTTTGAGGCCGGCCTAGGAGGCTTGGGAGAAGCTTTGGCCCGGACTGAACCACAAACAGTGGTGGTACCATGGAAGCAGTGGCTACTGCTCCACGTTGCCAGCTCCTTCTCATCATGTTTGGTGACTGCGGTGATGCTGCTACCTGGGACGAAGGGTTTACTGCTGCTGGTTCAGAGAAGAATTGCCAGGACCATCGTGTTACAAGAAGGCATCGGCAAAGGTCAGTTTGGAAAAGTTTGGCAAGACAAATGGTGGGGAGAAATTGTTGTGAAGATTTTTCTGTTCTAGGGAAGAATGTTCATGGTTCCGAGAGACAGACATTTATCAGACTATGATTGCTTCAAACCACAGAGGAGGCACAAAAAAAAAAAAAAAAAAAAAAAAAAAAAATCTGCATGAAACCATGACCAGCCTAAACAGTGACTTTTGAATCTTCAAAAAGATGACAGAATCCTACAACGATGATTTCCACATGGACTTATGATAAAGCCATTAAGCCGATTAACAACTATGGAAAAATCGACTTTGGACTACAAACTGGTCAGGACAATTTCGAGAGGACTAATGAGATGATCCAGCCTGACAGACTACTCAAACAAGGACTTGAAACAAGCCCTGAATTTTCCTATTATGCAGAGACTGGACAAACGATACAGGACTTGATGATTAACCCCAAAATTTTCTTTTTCAAGATTCCCTAAAGATATCTTTCACCCCTAGAAAGCAAAAAAAGAAAAGGAGAATATAGATATGAGATAGATCATTCGAATCTACTCTGAGAAAAAAGATAAAAAGATATAGAATGAGATAGATATCGAATCTACCTGAGAAAAAGATAAAAAAAAATAGGATAAATAGAGATCATTGAATCTACACTGAAGAAAAAGGGGAAGATATAAAAATAACAAAAGGTAGACTACTGAATCTATTATGATAAAGAAAATAGAGAAAATATGGATATGATAAGATAAAAAGGGAGATTTATGGAATCTACTTTTAAAAAGGAACTACTTGTTTTAAATAAGATAAGTAATGAAAATTTTTTGGTCTGAGATTATCAGATGTTACTGGGACTAAGATATATAATGGAGTTTTCATATGAATTGTAAATGTTATGGCTAGAATTATTAATGAATTGGCGTATAGTATATCTTATTGGATAGTTTTTTCTTGTATTAGTTATAAGCTTTTTTTAATTTTAGACAAAAAGAGAGGAGATGTGGTATTGTGTGCGTATTGTGTACTCTAATAAATTTATCTGGGGTCAGAGAACAGACAGCCACTAGATACAAAGGCTAGAAAATGGTGGCACTCACACCTTTAATCCTAGCATTCCAGAGATAGAAATCCCTCTGGATCTCTGTGAGTTCAAGGCCACATTGGAAATAGCCAAGCATGGTGACACGCCTTTAATCCAGAAAGCCAGCCTTTAATCCCAGGGAGTGGTTGTTAGAAAACAGGAAGATATATAAGGAGTGAGGACCAGAAACTAGCGGCATTTGGCTGGTTAAGATTTTGGCTGGTTAAGCATTCAAGCTTTGGAGCAGCAATTCAGCTGAAAGCCATTGGATGAGGACTCAGAAGCCTCCAGTCTGAGGAGACAAGACCAGCTGAGATCCGGTGAGGTGAGATAGCTGTGGCTTGTCCTGTCTCTCTGATCTACCAGCATGGACCCCAATAACTCGGCTCGGGTTTGATTTTATTGATAAGAACTTTTAAAATTCCTGCTACAGATCCCTATGACCTGGAGCAGTGTAAGCAGAAAGGTTGTCTGTCCAGAGTCCTGCCAGCAGCCCTTATGCCCTGGGAAACAGTCACAGTGACCAGTAAAGAAGGTCAATGGAGCCGTGGACTGGAGTGTGGCTCAGAGGGCACTTGTCCAGTATGTGCAAGACCATGGGTTCCTTCCCCAGCACTGTCAAAAATAAATGGAGGTGGAGGGTAGGATAAAAGACAAGCTATAGATAGAAACATGTTTACAAGTCATAGCTGACAAAGAACTTATACTGAAAATTCTTTAAGCTCAGTAGCAAGAAATAAACTATTCAAGGGCTCACAAGATGCCTCAGTGGGCAATGATACTTGCTGTACAAGCCTGGCACCCTGAGTTCCATCCTAGAGCCAAGGAAAAGGAAAAAAGAGCTGGCCACATAAAGTTGTCTTCTTCTCTTCCATTCATTCACACTCATACACATACCATGCATGTGCACACACACACTTTGATAATATTTTTGGGTAGGGGGGTGTTTCGAAACAGGGATTTTTCTCTGTGTAGCCCTAGCTATCCTGGAATCACTCTGTAGACCATGCTGGCCTTGAACTCAGAGATCCACCTGCCTCTGCCTCTGAGTGCTGGGATTAGAGGCGTGTGCTACACCACCCAGCTCACTATGATAATAATTTTAATTATCAAAAAAAGTCCAATTATAAATGGACAAAAGACTTGAACAGACATTATACCAAAGATGATACACAGATGGAAAATAAGCGTATGAAGATGCTCAATGTATTCATTTAGAGAAAGACAAATTAAAGGGACAAGGAGATAGCAATGAAAGTCCATTAAGCTGGACACAATTTAAATGCCAAGGAGCTGACAAAGATACAGACAAATACATTCCCTTCTATGGTGCTGGTAGGGAAGCTAAGCATACACTTACCATACAACTAAGCAGTCTTGGGAATTTACTCCAGAAAAGTACAAACTCACATTCTTGCGAACATCTGCACATAAACTTCAACTGTAGCTATATTTATAATTAATGCATAAACACAAAGCTACCCAACAAGAGAGTGGACACACAACAGCTCTTCAGACCACAGAATATTATGCAGTGATAAAGCAACGTGACATACAACAACTCAAAGGTTGCACATGACAAAGCTAGACTGATAGAAAGCGCATCACTGCGAGGCACCATGGGAAACACTCTGGACTTCCCAGAGCACTCGGCTGCTGTGTGTGATATGTGATCACATTCTAACGCTCCCAAAACTGCTGATAGAATTTACTTTGAATCAGAGGTGGAGCTAGCTACTAGCTGACCAAAATTAACCATAGAGGTTTTGCAGAACTGAGGAAAGAGAGAAAAGGAAGAAGTAGGGCGGGGCTTAGAAAGGATCTAGGCCTTTTTGCATCTAGGAATGAAAGGGGGGGAGGGAGAAAGAGGGAGAGAGAGAGGTGTGTGTCACTGGCCACTTCTCCACAGCTTCTCTAATCATTCATGTTCTTACCGCAATATCTGACTCCCTACACTCTCCGCAGCCCTGCTGTGCAGCAACAGCCAGCCTCACACTTCACTGTTGTCATCAGCAGATCTGGTGAGACACTTGGGAATTCTTAAAGGAGGGAATTATTTTTGAGAAAAAAAAAGGGGGGGGTTCGGCACATTAAGAATGGGGAACAATATCAAGACACAGGGAGTTAGGTCTCTGTATAGTTTCACAATGGATGATTTGAAAAGGAACAATTAAATGAACTTTGCTAGAATTGACATAATGTCAAATATAATCATTATCAGTTTGGTAATTCATGTTTTATCTTTAAAAAAGTTGTTTGATATTGGTGGCAAATACGACAAATTGACTGGTAAGATACAATCCTAAGACAGACCTACTAATGAAACTAAGAAAAATATTCACACAGAGGAGTTTAGAGCAGAACTTACCCAACAATGCATTATGAAACTAAAGAGGAGCAGCCCTAGGTTATTAGAAAAGCAGCCTTAATTTATCCAATTACCATTTCTAAGAATTTTAAGAAAAATCAAAAGGTTAGATTTTTTAAGGTTAGATATTTTAATTGTGGTAAACAAGGGCATTTGAAAAGAGACTGTAGGGAAAGCGTTCCTAGGAACAATGTTATTTCTTGAGCTAATCCAAACAGAAGGCTCTAACCTTCTGGAATATGCAAAAGCTGGGCAAAGGCCGATATTGGACTAAGGAATACAGATCAACATGGGAGAGCAAGGTAACCCTTTGCCATCAGGAAATGCCTTAGGGGGCCTCTCACAGGCCCCTTTGTCAGGTTTGGTTCAATCATTCCCTGTCAGCATTGGTGAAACTCCTCCACAGAGCAATTAAAAGATATAATGCCGTTGTGAAAAACCGTATTGCTCTTGTACACAGAACAACTTCATTTGATAAATGAAATTTTCAGGAGAAACCATTAAGCAAGTATTTTGACAAACTTCTATAAATGATTAAAGGCCAAGTTAAAAATACAAATAAATGGCATTGAAATTGAGGGTTTGGTAGACACAGGGCCAGATTTAACAATAATATCACCAAAATCATCCAAATTGGCCTCTTCAAGTGGTAAATGTCCAACTTCTAGGGACTGGAACTTTCAAAGTGCAAGATGGGTCAAGTGTAAAGGGCAGGAGGGACAAAAAAGAAAATTAAAGCCACATGTGGCTAACACAGCAATGAATTTATTGGGATGTGATTTGTTACAGCAATGGAATACTCAGATTAACATTCCTTCAATCTCAGAAACAAACCATAAACTAACGTATATTATAAAGAATGTTCACTGACCATTCAGGTTGTACATAAGCAGGGCAGAACAGCTGCTGATCTATCAAAGATACCAACAGCCTTACCTTTAAATTGATTAACTGACAAAACTGTCTGGGTAGAACAATGGCCTTTGACATCAAAAAAGTTACAGGCATTAGAATACGTAGTACAGGAGCAGCTAAATGCTCATTATACTGAAGAATTAACCAGTCCTTAGAATTCTCCTATATTGTCATAAAAAAGAAATCTGAAAAATGGAGAATGCTAACAGATATAAGAGCTATTAATAAGGTGATTCAGCCAATGGCTCTTTACAGCCTGGAATTCTCTTGCCTTCTCCATTACCTGAAGGATGGTCTATTATAGTGATTAATTTGAAAGGTTGTTTTGTTAATTTGTTTGTTTGTTTTTGTTTTTGCTTTTCGAAGCAGTGTTTCTCTGTGTAGTTTTAGTGCCTGTCCTGGATCTCACTCTGTAGACCAGCTGGCCTCGAACTCACAGAGATCCACCTGGTTCTGCCTCCCGAGTGCTGGGATTAAAGGCGTGTGCCACCGCCACTTGCCCAAAAGATTACTTTTTTACTATACCTTTGTAAGAACAGTATAGAGAAAAAATTGCCTTCACAGTGCCTACTTTAATAATTCCCAGTCTGTTAAAAGATATCAGTGGTAAATTCTTCTAGAAGGGATGTTAAATAGCCCTACCTTGTGTCGATATAACAGCCACTGGAAATATTTCATAAGCAGTTTCCTTAATCTATAATTTACCATTATACAGATGATATCTTATTAGCTGATTCAGATGCAGACACCTTAGAGAAAATGTTTGAAAAAGTAAAGAAAATTTTGCCTTGCTGGGGATTACAAATTGCTCCTGAAAAAAATATAAAGAGGAAATTCTATTAATTACCCAGGATATAAGACAGGTTTACAAAAAAACTCAACCACAGAATATACAAATGCAGAGATCAATTATGAACTTTCAATGATTTTCAAAAATTCCTAGGAGACATTAACTGGCTGTGGATTGACAACTCAAAAACTAAGTAATTTCTTTCAAACTTTACAAGGTGATAAGGACTTAAATAGTCCAAGAAAATTATCAACTGAGGCTGAGAGAAAATTAACTTAGGTAGAAAAGTAATTACAGGATGCACATTATGGATCATGTGGAGTCAGTGCTTGATTGTATTCTGGTTATTTTACCTTCTGCACATGCTCCTACAGGAATTCTTATGCAGAAAGAAGATAATATCTTAGAATGGATATTTTTATCACACAAACAGGTAAAAAAAATTAAAGACCTCTGTAAAAAAGGCTTCTGAATTGATTCTGAATGAAAAATTAAGACTTTGTCAATTAACAGGAATAGACCTAGTAGAAATTGTGGTACCTTTTACTATTTCCTCATTATGGACATAAAATGAACATTGGCAAAGAGCTTGCAATAATTTTTAGAAGATATTAGCAACAAACATCCTCAAAGCAAGATACTTCCGTTTATAAAGAAAACTAACTGGACACTTCCTCACATTGTACAGGGAACACCAATTTCTGGAGCCCCTACATTCTATACCGACGCAAACAAATTAGGAAAGGCAGGTTATAAGTCAGGATATTTAAGTAAAGTGGCTCAAAGCCCTTATGCTTATTTTCAAAAGTCAGAATTATATGCTATTCTAGAGTCCAGCTTTAATTTTTAGTTGAACAGGACTACAAAAAGACTATTTGCCTTATATGTCTGTAGAGAACAACATAAACAAACATTTGAGAAAATTTATGCAATTTTATCTTGTTGGAGATGTGATATAAAAATAGGCCAATTTACTCTTTTTCTTAGGACATTTTCTTTGGATGATTCATCCTTTTTCTTCAGATGTCTCATTTGTCCAGGAAGAAGCAAAGTGCTAGAGAGGTACACAGAAATCCACAAAGATACCTCCACAATAGACTACTGGCAATGGTCGAGAGAAAGCCTGAATTGACCTACTCTGGTGATAGGATGGCCAAACACCCTAATTGTCGTGCTAGAAACCTCATCCAATGACTGAGGGAACCGGTTGCAGAGATCCATGGCCAGGCCCCAGGTGGAACTCCAGGAGCCCAATTGGTGAGAAAGAGGAGGGTTTGTATGAGCGCGAATTGTTGAGACCAAGGTTGGAAAAAGCACAGGGACAAATAACCAAACGAATGGAAACACATGAACTATGAACCAATAGCTGAGGAGCCCCCAACTGGATCAGGCCCTCTGGATAAGTGAGACAGTTGATTAGCTTGATCTGTTTGGGAGGCATCCAGGCAGTGGGACTGGGACCTGTCCTCAGTGAATGTGCTGGCTGTTTGAAACCTGGGGCTTATACAGGGACACTTGGCTCAGCCTGGGAGGAGGGGACTGGACCTGCCTGGACTAAATCTACCAAGTTGAACTCAATCCTCAGGGGAGTCTTTGCCATGGAGGAGATGGGAATGGGGGTGGACTGGGGGGAAGGGAGGGACGGGACGGGACAAGGGAATCTGTGGCTGATATGTAAAATTAAATTAAATTATAAAGTAAAATTTTAAAAAATTAAAGCTGATTTTGAAGTTGGAGCATGCCTCTCTCTTCTCTAAACCCAAGCATATTTGTTAAGGGAAAATCCAAAATCTTTGTCTCATGTCAAAAGAGCCACCTGATATGGGATAGAAGAAAAACTAAAATTAAGGACTATTTATTCTATTGCTGCTAATCTCATAATCCTTTGGATTTACTATGACTCATTAAAGCTTTTCTTCTTTTATATAGTATTTTTTTTTCCATTTTTCAAGACAGGATTTCTTTGTGTAGCTTTGTGCCTTTCCTGGATCTCGCTCTGTAGACCAGGCTGGTCTCGAACTCAAAAACATCCACCTGCCTCTGCCTCCCAAGTGCTGGATTAAAGGCATGTGCCACCACTGCCCGGCAAAGCTTTTCTTAAGGTATAAATATTATCTCAAAATATAAGATTATATATGTATATTTAAACTTTCTGTCATGATATTAATGATCATATAGAATAAGACTAAGAAAAAGGCTTCACCTAGCTTCCCGTACATAATTTCGGGCTTGAGTCTCTTATCAAATACTAGGAATTAAGTTTGTGTACTCCAGATGTACTTAAGAAATTATGGTCCTTTAACCTAAGATCTGCTGCATATGTCATTTAAAATATTTAAGTTTTTGCAGTGACCCATGCATGACCATTCCTAACAATGACCACTGAAGTCTCCAAAGGGATGATGGGGCCTCATGACTCCATCTGGATTGTGGTAATACCACTAAGCTGACAAATACCACCCAAAGATCAGCTTTGGACTACAAACTGCTCAGAACAATTTCAAGGCCCCCTAGCTGAGATGGTCCAGCTTCATGAACTACTCAAGCCAGGATTTCAGATAAAGCCTACATTTTCCCATTACACAGAGACTGGCAACAAACTAAATGATACAGCTAACTCTCCCAGGACTTGACCATTATCTCAGTTCTCTCAGGGTGCCTTAGAGATGCTGTCAACACCCAGACAACAGGAAGTAATCTAAAGAACATGATGCCCGCATTCTCAAGAGGCAGGGTGGGTGGGTTTTGTCATTCAATGGGTTATGGATATTTGTCATCATTTAGGAGGGTTGGTTACAAGCTGTTATTGGTAACGGTCAGGAAAAAAGCTGAGCAAAGGAGATTAGATTCGGGGATCTCGTTCTGCAAAGAAAAAGAAGGAATACAGAAATAACAGAATAAATGAGTAGATTACTGAATCGACTTTTAAGCTAAAAAGCAACTACTACACTGATATGGATTTTTGTATATTGATAACAAATTTAAGGTTATTTTGTTATACTGTATAGCTGTGGAATATTCCTTTACTCTGTGTGAGTATATTTTGCTGTGATTGGTTTAATAAAGAAGCTGAATGGCCAACAGCTGAATAAAATAAAGTTAGGCAGGAGAGCCAGACTAGGAGAATGCTGGGATGAAGAAGGTCAGAGTCTGGAGTTGCCAGCCGGATCAAAGGGAGCAGAAGCTGAATGTGCCATGCTAATTAAAGGGACTGCCATGTGGCAGAGCATAAATAAGGAATATGGGTAAATTTAAAATGTAAGAGCTAGTTAGTAATAAGCCTGAGCTATCGGCCGAGCATTTGTAATTAATATAAGCCTCAGTGTGTCTATTTGGGAACTGGCAGGTGTGACAAACTTCCACCTACACTGTATATATGGTTCTACTCATATTTAAAGTATTCTTGAATACTGATACAAATTTAAGGTCATTTTTGTTAGAGCATACTGTACATGTTTCTACTCTTGTTTAAGGTATTGTACCTATGCAGTTCATTAAACAATGCAATTTAAATTTCAAGTCCTTGAAAGTTATTATTACAAATGATTTAGGATAATAAAGAAATACAGGTTAATAGTCACCTATAACAATTAAACTTGTAGTCATGTTAGGTATGTTTTCAAGGTCAAACAGATACATTTTAGATGGACAGGTAGTCTTCAAACACTTCAGAAATCTACAGAATAAGGCATTTAAGATGTTTTAATAACACAAAGCTTTTCATGGCAATGATATATGTCTGCTCCTGGCAGCAACAATCTACTTCAGAGAAGATGATAAGCAAACTCCTCCATATGGAGTTTGCTTTCTTTGTGGCAAAAGTCAGCCACTGGACAAAAAACTGCCCTTGCTTTGACTGCTGACAGTATGCTGTCCAAATTGTGCAAGCAGGACACAAAAGAAAGCGACTACTGAACTTTGCCAAGATAAGGTAGGACAGTCCTTCAAAATTCCTGCTTCACAGAAAAGGCTGTCAAATACTCTAGGCCTGTAGGCCAAAGATGGATGGCCCAATGTTACAGAAGAACCTTGGGTGACTATCCAAGCAGCCAGCTATTTCTGTCATTTCTATAGTTTTGGAAGCTCTGCACTTCCTGTTTACTCAAATAATATTTTATTCTTCTTGGGTCTCTGATGTAGATTTAAGTCTAGATAGTTATAGTTTTACAATTTTCCTTGTTAACAAATTCAGAAAAGAAATTCACAAAAGAGGTGTAAAATATATAAGGTTGAGACATAAAAGCTTAAATTGTTTATCTGAAAAAATGTTTTGAGGTCTAAAATAAATAAATATATAGCTTTGGGTTGGTAATACAAATTAGTATAGAAAGTGAATTAGATATAAAACTTTAGACTTACCAAGATAGGATAGATAATGGCGTATTTTTTCTCAATTTGCCAAATGCAAATGGACTGGACATTGTGAACATAATTCTTACCTGATAATTGTTCTTACTGTACATAGTTTTTCTGTGACAGAGTTAAAACTTTCCCTTTTTATTTAGAGAAAAAGAGGGAAATTGTGAAATTCTGATCACATTCTGACACTCCCAAGAATTTTTGCCAATAAAATTGCTTTGAATCAGAGGATAGAGTTAGCTACTAGCTGACCAAAATTAACCAGAGGTCTTGGAGGACTCAAGACAGACAAAGAGACAGGAAGTAGTAGGGCAGGACTTAGAGAGGGTCTAGGCCTTTTTGGATTGAGGAATGAGAGGTCACTGGTTGCTTCTCCACAGCTTCTCTGATCATTCATGTTCTTACCCTGATATCTGACTCCCAAGTTTTTATTGATAAAGAATATTTAGATAAATGCTTCACTCTGTTGTTGACTGTGGTCATGCTTACTTTAACTTTACACATTGAAAAATGTCATACAACTATAGAGAGAAAAAGAAGTCAAAACAGGTAGCTTGACTAAGAATCAATAGCATGGTGACACGTCAATCACTGGCTTTTCCACAATGAACCACATTATCACATTCCAGCCTTTTTTATTATTTTTTCCCTGAAGGGAGCTTTCTTTCTTACTGTGCCCTATGAGATACTGATACCACAGAGACAATGTATGTTTTTATGTGTCATGTATGACAAGGCTTTATATAGTAGAAAGTGAGATTTTGGTCTCCCCTCCAGTACCAAGCTTGGTCTTTTATAGCAATGTCACCTGCTGATATGGCATGGACTGTGGTTACATAGCTATCATTAAGGAAAACCGAGGGAAAGGTATGTGGAAACTGTACCAACTTATGGTTTCATATGAATATTATTAAATTACTACAAAGTAAAGTTATGATTTAAAATGTTAAGCAATTTTTGAGATCAGAGAGACTAGTACAACCAAGGAAACACAAGTGACCCTATAAACTACCCTTTACCCATGCTCCTTTCAGCATCTTCTCAAAACTCACTGGGTCAAAACAAAAATAAACAACAGTAACAACAAAAAACAACACAGTAGAGGACCTGATCAGGAAGAGGAACAGGGTCAGCCAGAGGAGTAGGAAGGGGACAAAAAGTATGAGGGATGTGAATGTGATACAATCAAAATATGTTTATATACGTGTAAAGATGTCATAATGAAACAGTATTAAGCACAACTAATATATGCTAACAAAAACATTAAAAAAAGAAAGCCAAATGCAACCTATGGTGATTCATAACTACCAGAATGGCTAAATTTAAAACACTGACAACACTAAATGATGCAGAGAATGGAAGAACTTTCATCTGTTGCTGGTGAGAGTGTGAAACCATACACTCAACCTATGTTCCAATTCTTTTTTCTTTTTTTTTTCTTGTTGTTGTTTTTGTTTTTTGTTTTTTTAAGACAGTGCTTCTATGTGTAGCCCTGGCTGTCCTAGCACTCACTCTATAGACCAGGCTGGCTTCAAACTCAGAGAGATCCGCCTACTTTTGGCTCTCAAGTTCTGGAATTAAAGGTGTGTGCCACCTCTATCCAGCCTGTGTTCCATTTCTATGAATTCATTTGGTACAGAAATGAAGCAACATGTCGAAAAACAATGTGTACATCATCACATTAGTCACTGACTTGGCAATAAAAACCTATCTCCTGTCACTAACATTACCATGGATAATGCTGACAACACTCACCAGAGATAAATCTCAAAAAACCTGAGCCAAACAAAAACCAGGCACAATTTATTAACTCACATTAGTAAAAATTAGAACCATGCCTGTCTACTGGGATTGAGAGGGTCATTTGTGGTAGATAGTCTGGGATATATCTTTAAAATACAAGACTTTTACATTTCATTAGCAACAGTTTAAAAAAACAAAATTTGTACTCAGTGTAGATTTTAACATCTAACTATTGGAAGTCAGACAATTAAGCAAAGTTTCATGTCTGTGTCTGTGTGTCTGTTACACAGACGCAAAGAATTTTAAGTACGAATTCAATTTTCTAAGGTCTTCTTAACTATTGTGTCAGCTGAAGCTTAAGTTTCAAGGACACCATCAATCTCATCCAAAATTTCCTGGTAAATATGCAAAGCCCACCTCCCTTTTCTCTTAACCACACCTACAACTATACCCAAATTTCCACTACCTATGTCAATCAAGACAAATAATTTTTTTAAGTAGCAGAGTATAAATATTTTTAGCTTTGTAGGCTACCTACCATCTCTGTTCTGTTTGTGTGTTTGTATTTTCTAACAATGAGAAAAATGTCACTAACCATTCCTACCTTGCAGCACTTCCCAGATACGGCTCATGAGCCAGATTCTTAAACGCTATACTATACTATTTATTTATTTATTTATTTATGTGATCTTTTCCCCCGTTTTCCCAGACACTGTCATAAGATTAGGGTAAAAGCAAACAGTGATCTTTGAGAAGAAATCTAGAAATACAGATGGACATTAAAGGACAGATTCAAAGGACCCTATCAGAGCAGTGAAGCCTGAAGGAACTAAAGAAAAATGAAGATTCAAGGAAAGATCCTTGTTCTCTATCTCCAGGTGAAATGATGTGACCACACACAGAGACGGAATAAAAAACAGGAAGGAGAATAATGCTGCTTTGGACATACTGGATTTAAAGTGCTTGTAAAATAACTTGTGGGTGGAAAGCCAGTGTCATGGACACATGAAACTAGGGCTATCTCTACACACCCTTGTCTCCATATAGACAGTGAAAGTCATAACTAGGCATCAATAATTAACACTGTAACTGCTGAACAGTGCCAATGATTATGAAGTGATGATCTACTTTATAAAATCAATTTTAAAGTTTCACCTCTTCCTACATAGTCTTACTGAATAACTGATTTAGTATGTACCCTGGTGAATCCATTCTTTTCTCTCTAAATCCTGCAATGGTTTTAGGCAACTAAGGAACTATTTTTCTGGATCAATTCCTTGACAACAGACATAACTGTATATACTGAACCATTTTCTCATGAATAAGCTGTAGCAGAAATCCATCTTTGTTATGAATTCTGGCTTGCAAAAATTCTTTCTCATCGTTCTTCTAAAAAATTCCCAGGATAAAGAATTAGTCTAGAGTTGCATGAATATCATTTCAAGTTTCCAAACTCTGAATGTTAAATCAGAAAACGCTAGTGAGCCACACTTGCTCTCTCCACAAGTACAGCTCTCATCCTCATCAAAGCAGCTTCTTCTTGCAGCAGATGGAGACCGCTACGGAGAACTGCAACAGGGCAAGATGCAGAGGATACAGGACCGTGGCTGTCCAACCCCACCCGATACATCTAAACAAAACCCCTACACAGAAGTCCAGGGAGCATGAAGGAAGAGGGGGTAGAAGGATTGTAAGAGCCTCTGTAAGAGCCTGTCCTCTGGCCAGGACACCTGCTACAAGACAGTTTCTTCTGGACAGGACAGAAATGTTGCTCCCATGAACTCTCAGCAACATGACTGACTGCACAAGACATGCAAACATGAAGGGAAATTTCACGAAGCTATACTCCTAGATAAGAGCTACAGGCAAGTCGATGGCTGCCAAAAGGAGAATCCATTTTGCCAAGGATGAGTCCCCGATTGGTTACACAGCTGTCAGTGGTGAACCCTAAACACATGTACTTACTAGGCAGCACTCCTGGATTCAGTAGGGTTTTTATGGGTGGTGGAGTGTTTGGGTGTGTGTAACAATAATAATCATAGAAGAAGGAGTTGTAAATTCTAGAGTGATGTGGGGGACTCTAGAAAGGAGATGAAGGGGGTAGCAATGATGTAAATACTGTCTACTCATGAATGAAATTCTAAAAAATTAATTTTAAGTTAAAAAAAATTTAAAATAGTTTTAAATGAATATTCTGCTGAAGATTTTTTCACTTGATAGTTTATTAAACCATCATATGAATTATTAATTATCATTTTGTATGTTGTACAAACTATCATCAATACTACAAATACAAAAATTAGAAATTTATCTCCTGGTGTAAATATTGTGTGCCAATCTTGTATAAAAGCCTACAAAAACTATCAAATGTATAGTTTGCTACAATATAGCCACATAAATGTATACTAAGACAAGAACCAGGATAACAGCACTGGAAAACACTTCCAAAGCCCTAACTCCTTAGCATTCTATCATCTCCTGGAAGTCAGTTTTCACCTTTACACCAGCTGCAGTTGTTAGCTCGGGTTTTGTTTGGAGGTGCATGTGTTCCTGCAATATGGCAATGCTAGATTATAAGGCTACTGACAACAGCACTTGCTATGAACCCACAAATCAATGAAGTAAATCAAAATACTGCAGAATCTTTCTAGGAAAAAATGTGGCCCAGAATGGGCCACGTCTGTCTTTTCAGTGATGAAAATATTCTGATTTAACTTAGTTTTTTAGAAGAAATTGAATTTGGGTCCTCTGCAATAGCTGCAAGTACTCTTAACTGCGGAGCCATCTCTCCAGCCCCTAACTTAGTATTTAGAGTAATGCTACCTTTAAAAATAATATTAATTAATTAACCTTTCAAGTTACTCTTATTTGCACCTGGAGACATTTCCATGCCACTGTTTAATCTAGAGGAAAACCAGCAAAATGCCTATAAGTGTTTAATGAGACAACACTTTTTTTATTTTTATTTTTATTGTTTTTTGGTTTTTCAAGACAGGGTTTCTCTGTGTAGTTTTTGGTGCCTTTCCTGGATTTTGCTCTGTAGACCAGGATGGCCTCAAACTCATAGAGATCTGCCTGCCTCTGCCTCCCGAGTGCTGGGATTAAAGGTGTGCGCTACCACCGCCCGGCTGAGACAACACTTTCTATCTTTTGGTCCCTCCTATACTAGCTTCCAAGAAACTCAGACAAGAGCCCAGCAGGTGAGCTCAGTATCTCATAGTAAGAGCACAGCTCTCAATTAGTACCTCCTCACCAAGTGCAGACCAGTTCCCTACATCCATAAAAACATGGATGTTTGAGATCTTGCCAGACTGCTCAAATTCTTGGGGTAAAAAAAGTGCAAAGTGAGGAAATACGTTGGGGAAAAACAAACTGGGAGAATCAAGACAGTTACACACCAGTGGTCCTTACGCCATCTTCCTTTCAAGCCACACTTGGTCTGCCTGGAGACAGCCCTTAGTATTCATCACACTTTGCAGATGATAAAGTAGAGGCTCACGTGGGTGAAACCCGTGAAGTGGCAGTATCAAGATCATGTGAGCCAGTACCCAGTCTTCCATGACACCGTCACACACATGGAGCGGGTGTGTAAGGAAGTCTGACATTTTGGGGAAAGGCAAAACTGCAAAATTCACAGTTCTAGGTTTGATTTTTTTTCTTTCTTTCTAAATCAGAAAGTAAAATAGAATTCTGTTTTTCTATGAAAGAAGCATTTCAAAAAAGTAAAAGAATAACAAGAGAAGTCAATTAACTGAAAAACAGAAAATAGAAAACATTCAAAGAGATAAAATATTAAAAGGTATACTACCTGTGGGGCGTTTACTCACCAACCCCACAGCTCCCCAGAGTTTTCTTGAGTGCGAGCAGCAGGAAATATTAGATAGAAGGATTTATTGCGGAGAATATCGTGGAGATAAACAGATAAAGGATAGCCTCGAGAGGGCCCTGATGGTCTCTGCCCCAGGGTTTTTATAGAGACGCCAAGGGGGTGGAGCAAAAGACCTCCTCCCCCAGCACAGCCAAGTGCAGACCATCTCAGATATCTGCACTCAGGCCCGTGGTCCTAATCATCATCTATGCAGACATGCTGGGTAAAGCCACGAGGAACCCGAAAACGGGCTCCCACAGTTACCAACAAATTTGTTTAAAGCTCGAACATCTACAAAATACGGAAATTACATCAACGAGATAGCTGTGTTTATTTCTGCTTAGCTTCTGGGTCAAATACTCCCACAACACACTTCATCTAAACATCTTTGTCCTGGGAGCTTTCATACCACTTGCCTACTCACCTATCTGTGCCGTGCCCCAGAAGCACCTATTTTTCGGACCTCGGGCTCTGCAGACTACCAGGGGTGGAACTGTCCTTTCCAGCATTGCTTTACCAACAATGAGGCTGGAAAGGACAATGTACATAAACATATACTGGGCAGGAAACTGACTTCTGTAATGAGACATACCTAATTTAGAAAGGAGCTGCAATCCTCACCAAAATCAAGAATCCTTAAAGGAATTCACAAGTTTCGTTTACTTCAACAAAACTTTAAAACTGTCTTTTCATACAAACATAATTTCCCATTTGTTCCAAGTAAAAAGGACACCAAGCTGAGGGAACAGAAGTAAATATTTGATAAAGGAGTAAAAACTTGTCTGTGGCCTGCTTAACAATCCTCTGCCCAAATAACTTACTTTTTCTCACAAACACGTCTGGAAAAAGCAGACTATCCTCAACTCTGAGAGCTTCTCAAGGTCCTGCCCATGTCTCTACTGTTTCCTTTTTAAACTTGGTAATTTTCATAAATCCCTGTCAAGGACGTGTGTCGCACTCTGCAGTGGAGTGAGGGATAACGGAGAGCTGATGTGCTTACTTCACAAAGCCAGCCTCTGTTCAAATCACATCTTCTTGGTGTGGCTTCAGATCCAGATTCAAGCATAACTGGGCTTGTGAAGAAACTTCTTCACTTTGGTTTCTTTTGGTGGAAGGAGACACACACAGCATTCCCAGATAATCACCTACTACCTATGTCAGATTTACCTCTGGTTAAACTGGCTAAGAACCAAAACTTGCCAAAATGATGGTATTAAAATTAACATATTATAAGACCCCTGAAACAAACTTTAAAATGTTTCAAAATATCCTGAAAAATGGTAAGAGTACCAGAAAGAAATGATCAAAGCTGGCATGATTCCCTCTAAGGTAATCCCTCAAGATCATTTTTTAAAATATGGAAATCTATAAATTTTTGAATTATCCTTGCACATGGGACCATGCCAATCTCTCTGTGTACTTCCAATTGGTGTGTCTATCAATCACCAAGGGCCTGTCTTTACGGTGTCAGTGCTAATAACTGGGCTTCGGTGCTTGTCTCCATCTCCCTGCACTCTGCTCCCATTCTTACCCATCTGTTGGGAATTTCCAAGTCCCAGCAACATGTCAATTTCAACTTAACTTTGAACCTTCATTGTATCACCATCCTAAGTTATAGTAGCATTATCCAGCAATGCACTGGTAAAATCAAATGCCAGCTCTATCTTCTGCCTTTACTTCCTCTTATTTGTCACTATCAGGGTTAAATCATTTAAATCTAATTCAGCACTTATGCATCTCAAGGTCCTTCTTGACCACAACGTCCAAAAGGCAATCCTGCGTCCTCTAGCTAATGTGATTGCCGAACATACCACATTATACTGTGCCATCTTTCTCTCCAGGTAAGTGAGTGGCTGCCATGGACTGAATCCTGTTCTTTACTCTCCTGAGTGTGACTGTATCTGGAGACAGTGCTTTTAAACAATGACTAAGGTTAAATATGACCATCAGGTAGGACTGGCTTTCTTAAAGATACAAAGCCCTCTCTTCCACCATATGAAGATATAAAGCAACTATCTGCAAAGCAGAAGATCCTTACTAATATAGAAACCAACTGGTATCTTGGATCGCCCAGCCTCCAGAAAGATAAAACAATATTATGTCTACTGCTCAGAGCAAACTATCTACCTAGTCTGTGAGTCACGCTGTCTATGATATTTTGCTAAGCTAGGGTGAGCCAACTAAAGATTTTGTTACTCTAAGTTCTTATCCTGGCTGTACCAAAAACCACCGAGAAGGCTTCTCAAAGCTCTGGTGTTGGTTCTATCATTTATTTCAGAAGGGCAGAAGTATTAGAAGCTCTCCAGATTATCCTAATGTACAGCTATTACCAATGACTGCATGAGTTATGTTTATTGAAGCTAGAGACTCTCTGGTTGTTCTTTTTTAACTACCCTCGAACTCACAGCCAGCACAGCATATAGAAAATATACAAGGAAAACACCTAACAAATAATATGTAAGAAAACTTCATAATTCAATACTCATGAATATTTATTCTGTTAATAAATACTTACTAGGCACCACAAGAGACTGTATACAGAATGAGAAATACAGATAAACTTCCTTATTCTGCAATACAAACATTAGAAAGTCTATGTTCTCAATTAACTGTGCTTAATTTGATCTGTAAAAACTCCCAGTAACAGTTCATTATTAGCCAAAAAAAAAAAACCCACACACCACAATACCACTTCTTCACAAACTTTCCCAACAATCTTACTCTTTTAATATAATGATCTAATACAGCCCTTTAGGCTAGGAATTTAATTTGCATATTAATGTTCTTGTTTGGTTCACTTATATATTGAGTACTGGCAAGTATTTCTCATCTTTGACATTTATAAACATATATGTCCACAAATATGCCATTAAATAAGGGTACTAGTTTAGTTTAATGAATAACATGGGTTTTTTCTGAACTTTCTGTGCTGAGCCAAGAAGCCCTTACAATTAATGATGAATATTCAGGATCATAAACATTTAAGGCTTGAAGGCACCTTAGTAAATACCTGGTGTACTTTCTTCTCTTCACTCTCACCCTGAAACCTAAGATGCCACCTACAGCTGGTGACACACCTGAAACAAGAAGTCAGTCTCCCATCTTCCAAACCTGGTGAGGAGTCAGTCCATGACCCAGCACAACACGGGTGCCTTCGCGATGGACCATCTCCTACTGCCTGGGCCTATCCCGTCATTAAAACAACTGCTGTTTACCACACAGCTAAATCTTTTGCTCTCTAAATCAAGCTTGCCCTTATCTCCAATTATTTTGAACAAATCACGTCTTTAGACTTAATATTATTTCTCAAAAAGAAAAAAAAAGCTGGACTTAAAATGAGAAACACCATACACAGTCTACATTATTTTTTAATATGATTTTTTTGGAGGATGGGTTTCTATTATTTTTTTAAAGACTGAAGAGGAAGGACAATTGGGCAAGCTTCTTATGAAACTTTTAAAGAAATGAACAATGAAGAATGAACAAGAGAACAAAGACAGATTTGAGGATGAAGACAACTGAAAATGAGTAATATATAGTATGCAGCATGGCCAATTCTCGGTACATCTTAGGCCAATGTTACTCGGTTTCTTACTACAACCCTGAAATACATTACAAAGTACAGTACATTTGTGTAAATACCCCTTCATATCTGAGCATTACTATCCAAACTAAGATTCCTGAGCGCTTCAGATAAATTAGTTCTACGGTGGAGCTGCTACATCTCCCATAGCAGGAAACGTGAGTGCATTCATCCGCCATCTTCATAGGACTGCCCATGAGCAGGAAACGCGCTAAGTTCTCCTCCTACTGCCTTCCTCCTAACTCCTGTGGTAACACGCAACCGAACACTGGTACCGACATCCAGGGACAGCTCCCTGGCTCCACCCCAGGACAAACTGCAGGTTTGGTGCATTCCCTTACACTTCCCTTTCTAGGGGAACCACATCAATAAAGCACCGTATGTAAAGCATCCAAGAGGAAACCACACGCTGTGACCTTCTTTTATACTATTCCCAAGTAAAAATACCAGGACTACTCAAAGAAATAATAAATTCTATCAATGTGGCGAAGTCAGTACAGATAAACCATGGATATCTTGTGTAAAGAAAACAGGAAATGTTCAAAGAACAACATGACTGTATCATCAGGATACAGAGCTAGTATGAAAGGACTCTCAACAGTCAAATCTGAACACAAAATATGTATATACAAATAATTTATAAGCCATTGAAAATAGGATGAGTCCTTACCAGTAACACTCATAATAAATTCAGAAGTAAACTCATAGGAAACTAAGGAGTATCTCTTATCTAGTAAATGCAGAAAAATGCAAAAGTTAGAAAACCCTTTTACCACTATATTTTATAACATTTTATATCATGGGAAACAATGAATAAAGTAAGAACCAACTGATGCTAAGTCAAAGGGGAATTTCTAAGGAGCAGACATTCACACGGCCCTAAGTGACATTCCCACAGACTAATATATTATGTATTAATGGCAAGAGGGAGGAAAAAATAGTAAAGAAAGAGAAAGCTTTCAATGGGTAATCAAAATCAACACCACGTGAAAGACAGTCACATGTCACGTGACTCTACATGGCCTAAGAAAGACACGTTCACTTACACAGTATCAGCTAAATATGAATAAACGTGATCTAATCAAATTTAACTAATCTTAACTAAAACCTTACAGTACCTTCCCACTTTTCTCGGGATAGAATCCAGAGTTCTTGGGTTTCCAGGACATTCCAGTATTCACAAGGGAAAGCCCTCAACTGGCATGACACAGGCTTCTATCTCAAGTCTTCCTTGTGTGTTTTGTTTATTCCAGTGGTTTTAAATTTCTCACAGCAACCCATTAGAACACCATCAGGTTAATCTATTGAGACCAAAACAATGCATTTTCCAGGGCAAATATACTTCTAGATTAGGAATATGCAAAATGCACAAGTTAACTAGTTACTTTTTTCATTCTGGAACACCATGGTCATTCAAGGGACCTATGGCTGGGAATGGTACACACTTGTAATACAGCTTCTGGAAGACTAAGGAAGGAGATCACCACAAATCTGAAACCAGCATGGGTTATACAATAAGGTCAAGCCAGCCTGGGCACAAAGTAAGAACCTGTCTTGAAAAAAAACAGGGTGAGTCTGGGGAGGTAGCATAAGGGCCTGGGTTTGACAACCAGCTCCACATGAAATGGTGTGGTGGCCTGTTTTTCTAGCACTGGAGAAGTGGAAGAGTCAGGAGGAGCAAAAGTTTAGGCTACATAGTTAATTTAAGGCTTAGCTAGAATACATAGGACCCTGTCATCAAGGGGGGGGAGCAATAATAAAATGGAAATGTTCCAGTCAATGAATAACTCTTCACATAATTAATCACATGATGTTGGGAAGGGAGAGAAGATTCTTCAAATATGTAAATATCTAACTTAACAACTGAAAAAAATAAGAACCGAGCAAACCAAGCACTTCCAGAGCTGCCACTCCACCCTTCTCCAAGACACACTTTAAGAACCCCCCATGGAATGTCATCAGTTCCTCACCTCACTCTCCACGCCTTAGCATCATCCCAGCTTCCTCAACTTACCAGATTCCTGGAAGAAACACCAATGCAAGGACAGGCACTGAAGGACACAGATGGACACAGACAGACACACACCCACACCCACTGTCCCATCCTGCAAAAGTAAGAGTGAAAGAGGAATCTGCACTGAGGTGGGAAGAGAATCCTCAGCCTTGCTAAAAAGGAAGTAAGAGAAAAAGAAGGAGGGCAGGACCACTCCTAGGTGACAAGAAAGCAAAAAAACCAAACTTAGGAAACCCAAGTGCCTATGGCTGTCATCCAGAAACATAATATCAGAAAATTTTCCTGAAATACCAGAATAGGCAAAGGTGTAAGTAAGTGGTTTCTTTATACTTTCCGTTACTGGTATTTTATACCTTGTCAGGGTCAGTGGCCAACTTCTAAAACTCTGTAAAGTAGAAATTGAAATAAGTTTTGAAATGATAGCCCCAAAGGGAACCTGATACAAATTAAAAGTTCTCATCTATGGCCATAACCTATAAAACTCTACTCTGGTGATGGGATGGCCAAACACCCTAATAGTTGTGCCAGAAACCCCATCCAAGGACTGAGGAATCTGGATGCAGAGATCCACCACTAGGCCCTGGGTGGAGCACTGGGAGTCTAATTAGAGAGAAAAAGGAGGGTTTATATGAGCGAGAATTGTTGAAACCAAGGTTGGATAAAGCACAGGGACAAATAGCCAAACGAATAGAAACACATGAACTATGAACCAAAGGCTGAGGGGCCCCCCAACTGGATCAGGCCCTCTGAATAGGTGAGACAGTTGATTGGCTTGATCTGTTTGGGAGGCATCTAGGCAGTGGTACCAGGTCCAGTGCTCATTGCATGAGTTGGCTGTTTGAAACCTGGGACTTATGCAGGGACGCTTGGCTCAATCTGGGAGGAGGGGACTGGACCTGCCTGGACTGAGTCTACCAGGTTGATCTCAGTCCTTGAGGGAGGCTTTGCCCTGGAGGAGGTGGGAATAGGGGGTGGGCTGGGGGAAGGAGAGGGGGGCAAGAGGGGGAGAACAAGGGAATCTGTGGTTGATATGTAGAACTGAATGGTATTGT
>NW_023505783.1:0-2000 GCF_004664715.2 Peromyscus leucopus | reverse complement strand
ATTTTAACCTGTCTCTTCCTTAAAATGAATAGACAAATATAAAACAAAACTATCTTGTAGATGTAACCATCTTTTTAAATAAGAAACACAGAGCCGATTGCAGAGTTAAAAAGCCCAAGAGGTCAGAGCAATAGCTAAGAGCTAAAAATCTTAACCTTCACTGCCACTGCTGTCCTCCTCAGCCAGAGAACTACTTCCTGTGTGTCTGTCTTCTTATCGACTTTCTGTTCTGCCTTCTCATTGGTTGTAAACCCAACCACATGACCTCTTCATCACTGCCCATCTATACAGACCTCTAGATCTTCTATGGTTGGTATTGAGATTAAAGGCATGTGTTTCCATGCTGGTGGTATCCTTGAACACACAGAGATCTGCCTGTCATGTGATTGGGATTAAGGGTGTGTGCTACCACTGCCAGACTTCTGCTATGGCTTACTATTAGCTCTGACCCCCAGACAACTTTATTTATTAACATACAAATAAAATCACATTTCAGTACAAATAAAATATCACCATACTATCCATGAATCAAAATTGATTTTGGGTGTTGGGAGACCTATGCTAGAAATCCATGCATCTAGTAGTGGCATTGATGTCTGTTAAGAATAAAGCATGAGTTCTCAGGTTAATATATCAGTGTTATAACTCAGTATTGTTAGTTGTTGTTTTACTTTTTTGGCTCTTTTGTTATTTGGGGGGAGGGGCTGCCACCCAGGTCCCAAATAAATACACATAGAAGCTTATTCTTAATTATAAACAAGCCTTAGCTTGGCTTGTTCTTTGCCAGCTTCTCTTAACTTAAATTATCCCATCTATCTTTTGCCTCTGGACTTTCCTTTTCTTACTTCTGTAATCTTACTTTCACTCTTACTGCATGGCTGACTGTGGGGCTGGGTGGTTGGCCCTTTCTTTTCTTTCTCCTCTTCTTGTTCTTGCTCCTCCCTGATTTTTCCTCTTCTTTATTCTCTCTGCCTGCCAGCCCTGCCTATCGTTTCTCTGGCATTGCTATTAGCAATCCAGCTCTTTATTAGACCAGCAGGTATTTTATACAGGCAAAGTAAAACAACTTTACATAATTAAACAAATGCAACACACCTCTGTATCATTAAACAAATGTTCCATGGCATAAACAAAAGTAATACATCTTAAAATAATATTCTACAACAACTCAGTATGTGGTATCATACTTTGTCCAATAAATATGGAAGGGGGCAGAGGGCTTGGTGTACTTAAATTATAGTCATTAAAAATTAAGTATTACAAAGATGGTGTGGTTGCCATAGTTGTCTAAATTTATGTGCTCATTACGTCCTGGATAAGCCATGGATACCAAGTGGTTATATCTTTTGAAGTAGCACCAAGTTAATAATTCATAGAAGGAATACATCGGGTTGATACTATACTTTGGACATAGTCATTTCTTGTGTCCTTTGGCTTTTAATCCTTGGAGTCAGCTCTGATCAAAATGATATAACAGCATGAATGAAAATATTTTTTTTTCTGAAAAATGAGGGTCTAAAAACACTCAGCTAATTTTTAGGTGACAAATTATACTGTAATAATTATCTAAATTATCTATTATTGACAAAAACTTGAGAGTCATACAATAGGATATAAACCTAGTAAATCCAAAAAGTAGTGAATAAAAGCCCATCTGACCCTTGTCTCTGCTTTTCTAAGATTCAAAATGGTTCACTAAACTCCTATTCCCCCCCCCCCACCTTCCTCCTTGTGACCCTCTCTCTCCATCTGATTCTGACAAAAAACTCAATGGTTTATTCTGGCTATGTGAGCATGGACCCTATCATCTGAATCAGGGTTCAATTTATTGACAGTTTTGGAGTAGAGAACAAACAAACCCCCTGCAACATTTCACCCTTATTGTCTAAATAAAAAAGGTTTTAACTCTAACATTATAAAATTACATGCAATAAGAACTATTATCAAGCATTGTCTAAGTAAAAGGAAAGGTATTAATATTAATGAAATAAAACCAAATA